>NW_026894913.1:0-58298 GCF_032452875.1 Bos javanicus
CGTGATCGATGCATGATCAGCCACGTGATCAGTGCATGATCAGTCCGCGTGATCAGTACATGATCAGTCACGTGAACAGTGCATGATCATTCGTGATCTTTGCATGATCGATCACGTTGCAGTATATGGTTGCTACGTGATCATTCCGCCGTGAGCCACGTGAGCAGTGCATGATAGCGTAGTGGCGCATGAATTCGTAGCAGAGTATGATCAGCCACGTGATCAGTGCATGAGTGCCACGTGATCAGTGCATGATATGTCACGTGACAGGTGTGTGATCAGCCACGTGAACAGTGCATGTTCAGCCACGTGATCAGTGCATGATAGCCACGTGATCAGTGCATGATCAGTTACGTGAGCAGTGTATGATCAGCCGTGATCAGTGCATGGTCAGAACCGTGAACAGTGTATGATCCCACGTGATCAGTGCATGATATCCAAGTGATCAGTGCATGATCATCACGTGATCAGTGTATGATCAGCCACGTGAACAGTGCATGCTCAGTCACGTGATCTGGGCCTGCTGAGCTGCGTGATTACTGTCTGCTCATCTGCTTGACAATTGCCAGCTGAGCTGCACGATTCCTGCCTGTCATCTGCTTGACAATTGCCAGCTGTGCTGCGTAATTCCTGCCTGCTCAGCTGCTTGATTATTGCCAGCTGAGCAGCATGATTCCTCACACCTGAGTTCCATGATTATTGCCTGCTGACTGTTTGATTCGTGCCTACTCAGCTCTTTGTTTATTGCCTCCAGAGGCACATGATCAGTGTATGATAGCAAACATGATCAGCGCATGATCAGTCACATGATCAGCGCCATTAAGTCACGTGATCACTACATGATAGTCATGTGATCAGTCCATGCTCAGTCACGGTATCAGTGCATGATCAGCCACGTGATCAGTGCATGATCTGTCACAAGATTAGTGTATGATCATCCACGTGATCAGTGCATGCAGTCATGTGATCAGTGCATGATATAGCGTGATCAGTGCATGATCAGTCTCGTGATCAGTGCATGATAGCCACGTGATCAGTGCATGATCAGTCACCTGATGGGTGTATGATCATTCACGTGACCTGTACATGGTAGCTACATGATCATTGCATGATCAGCCACGTAGTCATGCGCCAGTGATCACGTGATGATTGCATGATCAGTCATGTGCCAGTACATGGTAGCTGCGTGATCATGGCATGATCAGCCACGTGAGCAGTGCATGATAGCCACGTGATCAGTGCATGATCAACGCGAGATCAGTGCATGATCAGTCACGTGATCAGTGCATGATCAGCCACGTGATCAGTGCATGACCAGCCACGTGATCAGTGCATGATCAGCCAAGTGATCAGTGCATGATAGCCACGTGATCAGTGCATGATCAGTCACGTGATCAGTGCATGATCAGTACGTGATCAGTGTATGATCAGCCACGTGATCAGTGCATGATCAGCCATGATCAGTGCATGATCAATTCGTGATCAGTGCATGATCAGTCACGTGACCAGTGCATGGTAGCCACGTGATCAGTGCATGATCAGCCATGATCAGTGCATGATCAGCACGTGATCAGTGCATGATAGCCACGTGATCAGTGCATGATCAGTCACGTGATCAGTGTATGATCAGCCACGTGATCAGTGCATGATATCCACGTGATCAGTGCATGACAGCGTGATCAGTGCATGAGAGCCACGTGATCAGTGCATGATCAGTCACGTGATACATGTGTGATCAGCCACGTGATCAGTGCATGATGAGCCACGTGATCAGTGCAGGATCAATTCCGTGATCAGTGCATGATCAGTCCGTGACCAGTGCATGGTTGCTGCGTGATCGTTGCATGATCAGCCACGTGAGCAGAGCATGATAGCCACGTGATCAGTGCAGGATCAATCACGTGATCAGTACATGATCAGTCACGTGAACAGTGCATGATCATTTACGTGATCTTTGCATGATCAGTCACGTGACCAGTATATGGTTGCTCCGTGATCATTCCATGACGAGCCGCGTGAGCAGTGCATGATAGCCACGTGATGTGTGCATGAGTTACGTGAGCAGAGTATGATCAGCCACGTGATCAGTGCATGAGTGCCACGTGATCAGTGCATGATATGTCACGTGACAGGTGTGTGATCAGCCACGTGAACAGTGCATGTTCAGCCACGTGATCAGTGCATGATAGCCACGTGATCAGTGCATGATCAGTTCGTGAGCAGTGTATGATCAGCCACGTGATCAGTGCATGGTCAGACACGTGACAGTGTATGATCAGCCACGTGATCAGTGCATGATATCCAAGTGATCAGTGCATGATCATCACGTGATCAGTGTATGATCAGCCACGTGAACAGTGCATGCTCAGTCGCGTGATCTGGGCCTGCTGACCTGCGTGATTACTGTCTGCTCATCTGCTTGACAATTGCCAGCTGAGCTGCGCGATTCCTGCCTGTCATCTGCTTGACAATTGCCAGCTGTGCTGCGTAATTCCTGCCTGCTCAGCTGCTTGATTATTGCCAGCTGAGCAGCATGATTCCTCACACCTGTGTTCCATGATTATTGCCTGCTGACTGCTTGATTCGTGCCTACTCAGCTCTTTGTTTAGTGCCTCCAGAGGCACATGATCAGTGTATGATAGCAAACATGATCAGCGCATGATCAGTCACATGATCAGCGCCATTAAGTCACGTGATCACTACATGATAGTCATGTGATCAGTCCATGCTCAGTCACGGTATCAGTGCATGATCAGCCACGTGATCAGTGCATGATCTGTCACAAGATTAGTGTATGATCATCCACGTGATCAGTGCAGGCAGTCATGTGATCAGTGCATGATATAGGCGTGAACAGTGCATGATCGGTCTGCGTGATCAGTGCATGATAGCCACGTGATCAGTGCATGATCAGTCACCTGATGGGTGTATGATCATTCGTGACCTGTACATGGTAGCTACGCGGTCATTGCATGATCAGCCACGTGAGTAGTGCATGATAGCCACGTGATCACTGCATGATCAGTCCGTGATCAGTGCATGATCAGTCATGTGACCAGTGCATGGTAGCTGCGTGATCATGGCATGATCAGCCACGTGAGCAGTGCATGATAGCCACGTGATCAGTGCATGATCAGCACGTGATCAGTGTATGATCAGTCCCGTGATCAGTACATGATCAGCCACGTGATCAGTGCATGATCAGTCACGTGATCAGTGCATGATCAGCCACGTGATCAGTGCATGATCAGTCACGTGATCAGTGCATGATCAGCCACGTGATCAGTGCATGATAGCCGCGTGATCAGTGCATGATCAGCCGCGTGATCAGTGCATGATCAGTCATGTGATCAGTGTGTCAGTCAGCCACGTGATCAGTGCATGATCAGCCATGATCAGTGCATGATCAGTACGTGATCAGTGCATGATCAGTCGTGATCATTGCCGTCAGCTCGTGATCAGTGCATGATCAGCCACGTGATCAGTGCATGATAGCCACGTGATCAGTGCATGATCAGTCACGTGATCGTGTATGATCAGCCACGTGATCAGTGCATGATGAGCCACGTGATCAGTGCAGGATCAGTCACGTGATCGGTGTATGATCCGTGATCAGTGCATGATAGCCACGTGATCATTGCATGATCAGCGTGATCAGTGCATGATAGCCACGTGATCAGTGCATGATCAGTCACGTGATCAGTGCATCAGTCACGTGACCAGTACATGGTCAGTTGCGTGATCTTTGCATGATCATCTACGTGCAGTATATGTAGCTACGTGATCAGTGCATGGCAGCACGTGAGCAGTGCATGATCAGTCACGTGATGTGTGCATGAGTTACGTGATCAGAGCATGATCAGCCACGTGATCAGTGCATGATGCCACGTGATCAGTACATGATATCACGTGATCAGTTGCGTGATCAGCCCGTGATCAGTGCATGATCAACCACGTGATCAGTGCATGATAGCCACGTGATCAGTGCATGATCAATCACGTGATCAATGTATGATGCCACGTGATCAGTGCATGATAGCCACGTGATCAGTGCATGACAGCCACGTGATCAGTGCATGATAGCCACGTGATCAGTGCATGATCAGTCACGTGATACATGTGTGATCAGCCACGTGATCAGTGCATGATGAGCCACGTGATCAGTGCAGGATCAATTACGTGATCAGTGCATGATCAGTCACGTGACCAGTACATGGTTGCTACGTGATCGTTGCATGATCAGCCACGTGAGCAGAGCATGATAGCCACGTGATCAGTGCATGATCAGTCACGTGATCAGTACATGATCAGTCACGTGAACAGTGCATGATCATTTACGTGATCTTTGCATGATCAGTCACGTGACCAGTATATGGTAGCTCGTGATCATTCCATGACGAGCCACGTGAGCAGTGCATGATAGCCACGTGATGTGTGCATGAGTGCGTGAGCAGAGTATGATCAGCCACGTGATCAGTGCATGAGTGCCACGTGATCAGTGCATGATATGTCACGTGACAGGTGTGTGATCAGCCACGTGAACAGTGCATGTTCAGCCACGTGATCAGTGCATGATAGCCACGTGATCAGTGCATGATCATTACGTGAGCAGTGTGATCAGCCACGTGATCAGTGCATGGTCAGACACGTGAACAGTGTATGATCAGCCACGTGATCAGTGCATGATATCCAAGTGATCAGTGCATGATCATCACGTGATCAGTGTATGATCAGCCACGTGAACAGTGCATGCTCAGTCACGTGATCTGGGCCTGCTGAGCTGAGTGATTACTGTCTGCTCATCTGCTTGACAATTGCCAGCTGAGCTGCACGATTCCTGCCTGTCATCTGCTTGACAATTGCCAGCTGTGCTGCGTAATTCCTGCCTGCTCAGCTGCTTGATTATTGCCAGCTGAGCAGCATGATTCCTCACACCTGAGTTCCATGATTATTGCCTGCTGACTGTTTGATTCGTGCCTACTCAGCTCTTTGTTTATGCCTCCAGAGGCACATGATCAGTGTATGATAGCAAACATGATCAGCGCATGATCAGTCACATGATCAGCGCCATTAAGTCACGTGATCACTACATGATAGTCATGTGATCAGTCCATGCTCAGTCACGGTATCAGTGCATGATCAGCCACGTGATCAGTGCATGATCTGTCACTAAGATTAGTGTATGATCATCCACGTGATCAGTGCATGGGCAGTCATGTGATCAGTGCATGATATAGACGTGAACAGTGCATGATCAGTCTCGTGATCAGTGCATGATAGCCACGTGATCAGTGCATGATCAGTCACCTGATGGGTGTATGATCATTCACGTGACCTGTACATGGTAGCTACATGATCATTGCATGATCAGCCACGTGAGTCAGTGCATGATAGCGTGATCACTGCATGATCAGTCACGTGATCAGTGCATGATCAGTCATGTGACCAGTACATGGTAGCTGCGTGATCATGGCATGATCAGCCACGTGAGCAGTGCATGATAGCCACGTGATCAGTGCATGATCAGTCACGTGATCAGTGCATGATCAGTCACGTGATCAGTGCATGATCAGCCACGTGATCAGTGCATGATCAGCCACGTGATCAGTGTATGATCAGCAAGTGATCAGTGCATGATCAGTCACGTGATCAGTGTGATCAGCCACGTGATCAGTGCATGATCAGCCACGTGATCAGTGCATGATCATCATGATCAGTGCATGATCAGTCACGTGACCAGTGCATGGCAGCCCATGATCAGTGCATGATCAGCCACGTGATCAGTGCATGATAGCCACGTGATCAGTGCATGATCAGTCACGTGATCGTGTGTGATCAGCATGATCAGTGCATGATATCCACGTGATCAGTGCATGACAGCCACGTGATCAGTGCATGATAGCCACGTGATCAGTGCATGATCAGTCACGTGATCGTGTGTGATCAGCCACGTGATCAGTGCATGATAGCCACGTGATCAGTGCATGATCAGCGTGATCAGTGCATGATCAGCCACGTGATCAGTGCATGATCAGTCACGTGATCATGTGTGATCAGCCACGTGATCAGTGCATGATCAGCCACGTGATCAGTGCATGATCAATTACGTGATCAGTGCATGATCAGTCACGTGACCAGTACATGGTTGCTACGTGATCAGTGCATGATCAGCCACGTGATCAGTGCATGATAGCCACGTGATCAGTGCATGATCAGTCACGTGATCAGTGCATGATCAGTCACGTGATCAGTGCATGATCAGCCGTGATCAGTGCATGATCAGTCACGTGACCAGTATATGGTTGCCACGTGATCAGTGCATGATCAGCCACGTGATCAGTGCATGATAGCCACGTGATCAGTGCATGAGTTACGTGATCAGTGTATGATCAGCCACGTGATCAGTGCATGATGCCACGTGATCAGTGCATGATCATGTCACGTGATCAGTGTATGATCAGCCACGTGAACAGTGCATGCTCAGTCACGTGATCAGGGCCTGCTGAGCTGCGTGATTACTGTCTGCTCATCTGCTTGACAATTGCCAGCTGAGCTGCACGATTCCTGCCTGTCATCTGCTTGACAATTGCCAGCTGTGCTGCGTAATTCCTGCCTGCTCAGCTGCTTGATTATTGCCAGCTGAGCAGCATGATTCCTCACACCTGAGTTCCATGATTATTGCCTGCTGACTGTTTGATTCGTGCCTACTCAGCTCTTTGTTTATTGCCTCCAGAGGCACATGATCAGTGTATGATAGCAAACATGATCAGCGCATGATCAGTCACATGATCAGCGCCATTAAGTCACGTGATCACTACATGATAGTCATGTGATCAGTCCATGCTCAGTCACGGTATCAGTGCATGATCAGCCACGTGATCAGTGCATGATCTGTCACATGATTAGTGTATGATCATCCACGTGATCAGTGCATGGGCAGTCATGTGATCAGTGCATGATATAGACGTGATCAGTGCATGATCAGTCACGTGATCAGTGCATGATAGCCACGTGATCAGTGCATGATCAGTCACCTGATGGGTGTATGATCATTCACGTGACCTGTACATGGTAGCTACATGATCATTGCATGATCAGCCACGTGAGTAGTGCATGATAGCCACGTGATCAGTGCATGATCAGTCACGTGATCAGTGCATGATCAGTCATGTGACCAGTACATGGTAGCTGCGTGATCATGGCATGATCAGCCACGTGATCAGTGCATGATAGCCACGTGATCAGTGCATGATCAGTCACGTGATCAGTGCATGATCAGTCACGTGATCAGTGCATGATCAGCCACGTGATCAGTGCATGATCAGTCACGTGATCAGTGCATGATCAGCCACGTGATCAGTGCATGATCAGTCACGTGATCAGTGCATGATCAGCCACGTGATCAGTGCATGATGCCACGTGATCAGTGCATGATCAGTCCGTGATCAGTGCATGATCAGTCACGTGATCAGTGCATGATCAGCCACGTGATCAGTGCATGATCAGCCACGTGATCAGTGCATGATCAGTCACGTGATCAGTGCATGATCAGTCACGTGATCAGTGCATGATAGCCACGTGATCAGTGCATGATCAGCCACGTGATCAGTGCATGATAGCCACGTGATCAGTGCATGATCAGTCACGTGATCAGTGCATGATCAGCCACGTGATCAGTGCATGATCAGCCACGTGATCAGTGCATGATCAATTACGTGATCAGTGCATGATCAGTCACGTGACCAGTGCATGGTACTACGTGATCGTTGCATGATCAGCGTGATCAGTGCATGATAGCCACGTGATCAGTGCATGATCAGTCACGTGATCAGTGCATGATCAGTCACGTGATCAGTGCATGATCAGCCACGTGATCAGTGCATGATCAGTCACGTGATCAGTGCATGATAGCCACGTGATCAGTGCATGATCAGCCACGTGATCAGTGCATGATCAGCCACGTGATCAGTGCATGAGTCACGTGATCAGTGCATGATCAGCCACGTGATCAGTGCATGAGTGCCACGTGATCAGTGCATGATCAGTCACGTGATCAGTGTGTGATCAGCCACGTGATCAGTGCATGATCAGCCACGTGATCAGTGCATGATAGCCACGTGATCAGTGCATGATCAGTCACGTGATCAGTGCATGATCAGCCACGTGATCAGTGCATGATATCCACGTGATCAGTGCATGACAGCACGTGATCAGTGCATGATAGCCACGTGATCAGTGCATGATCAGTCACGTGATACGTGTGATCAGCCACGTGATCAGTGCATGATGAGCCACGTGATCAGTGCATGATCAATTACGTGATCAGTGCATGATCAGTCACGTGACCAGTACATGGTTGCTACGTGATCGTTGCATGATCAGCCACGTGAGCAGTGCATGATAGCCACGTGATCAGTGCATGATCAGTCACGTGATCAGTACATGATCAGTCACGTGAACAGTGCATGATCAGTGCGTGATCTGTGCATGATCAGTCACGTGACCAGTATATGGTAGCTACGTGATCATTCCATGACAGCCACGTGAGCAGTGCATGATAGCCACGTGATGTGTGCATGAGTTACGTGATCAGTGTATGATCAGCCACGTGATCAGTGCATGAGTGCCACGTGATCAGTGCATGATATGTCACGTGACAGGTGTGTGATCAGCCACGTGAACAGTGCATGTTCAGCCACGTGATCAGTGCATGATAGCCACGTGATCAGTGCATGATCAGTTACGTGAGCAGTGTATGATCAGCCACGTGATCAGTGCATGGTCAGACACGTGAACAGTGTATGATCAGCCACGTGATCAGTGCATGATATCCAAGTGATCAGTGCATGATCATCACGTGATCAGTGTATGATCAGCCACGTGAACAGTGCATGCTCAGTCACGTGATCAGGGCCTGCTGAGCTGCGTGATTACTGTCTGCTCATCTGCTTGACAATTGCCAGCTGAGCTGCACGATTCCTGCCTGTCATCTGCTTGACAATTGCCAGCTGTGCTGCGTAATTCCTGCCTGCTCAGCTGCTTGATTATTGCCAGCTGAGCAGCATGATTCCTCACACCTGAGTTCCATGATTATTGCCTGCTGACTGTTTGATTCGTGCCTACTCAGCTCTTTGTTTATTGCCTCCAGAGGCACATGATCAGTGTATGATAGCAAACATGATCAGCGCATGATCAGTCACATGATCAGCGCCATTAAGTCACGTGATCACTACATGATAGTCATGTGATCAGTCCATGCTCAGTCACGGTATCAGTGCATGATCAGCCACGTGATCAGTGCATGATCTGTCACAGATTAGTGTATGATCATCCACGTGATCAGTGCATGGGCAGTCATGTGATCAGTGCATGATATAGACGTGATCAGTGCATGATCAGTCTCGTGATCAGTGCATGATAGCCACGTGATCAGTGCATGATCAGTCACCTGATGGGTGTATGATCATTCACGTGACCTGTACATGGTAGCTACATGATCATTGCATGATCAGCCACGTGAGTAGTGCATGATAGCCACGTGATCAGTGCATGATCAGTCACGTGATCAGTGCATGATCAGTCATGTGACCAGTACATGGTAGCTCGTGATCATGGCATGATCAGCCACGTGAGCAGTGCATGATAGCCACGTGATCAGTGCATGATCAGTCACGTGATCAGTGCATGATCAGTCACGTGATCAGTGCATGATCAGCCACGTGATCAGTGCATGATCAGCCACGTGATCAGTGCATGATCAGCCACGTGATCAGTGCATGATCAGTCACGTGATCAGTGCATGATCAGCCACGTGATCAGTGCATGATCAGCCACGTGATCAGTGCATGATCATTACGTGATCAGTGCATGATCAGTCACGTGATCAGTACATGGTAGCCATGATCATTGCATGATCAGCCACGTGATCAGTGCATGATAGCCACGTGATCAGTGCATGATCAGTCACGTGATCAGTGCATGATCAGCCACGTGATCAGTGCATGATAGCCACGTGATCAGTGCATGATCAGCCACGTGATCAGTGCATGATAGCCACGTGATCAGTGCATGATCAGTCATGTGATCGTGTGTGATCAGCCACGTGATCAGTGCATGATATCCACGTGATCAGTGCATGACAGCCACGTGATCAGTGCATGATAGCCACGTGATCAGTGCATGATCAGTCACGTGATACATGTGTGATCAGCCACGTGATCAGTGCATGATGAGCCACGTGATCAGTGCAGGATCAATTACGTGATCAGTGCATGATCAGTCACGTGACCAGTACATGGTTGCTACGTGATCGTTGCATGATCAGCCACGTGAGCAGAGCATGATAGCCACGTGATCAGTGCATGATCAGTCACGTGATCAGTGCATGATCAGTCACGTGAACAGTGCATGATCATTTACGTGATCTTGCATGATCAGTCACGTGACCAGTATATGGTAGCTACGTGATCATTCCATGACGAGCCACGTGAGCAGTGCATGATAGCCACGTGATGTGTGCATGAGTTACGTGAGCAGAGTATGATCAGCCACGTGATCAGTGCATGAGTGCCACGTGATCAGTGCATGATATGTCACGTGACAGGTGTGTGATCAGCCACGTGAACAGTGCATGTTCAGCCACGTGATCAGTGCATGATAGCCACGTGATCAGTGCATGATCAGTTACGTGAGCAGTGTATGATCAGCCACGTGATCAGTGCATGGTCAGACACGTGAACAGTGTATGATCAGCCACGTGATCAGTGCATGATATCCAAGTGATCAGTGCATGATCATCACGTGATCAGTGTATGATCAGCCACGTGAACAGTGCATGCTCAGTCACGTGATCTGGGCCTGCTGAGCTGCGTGATTACTGTCTGCTCATCTGCTTGACAATTGCCAGCTGAGCTGCACGATTCCTGCCTGTCATCTGCTTGACAATTGCCAGCTGTGCTGCGTAATTCCTGCCTGCTCAGCTGCTTGATTATTGCCAGCTGAGCAGCATGATTCCTCACAGCTGAGTTCCATGATTATTGCCTGCTGACTGTTTGATTCGTGCCTACTCAGCTCTTTGTTTATTGCCTCCAGAGGCACATGATCAGTGTATGATAGCAAACATGATCAGTGCATGATCAGTCACATGATCAGCGCCATTAAGTCACGTGATCACTACATGATAGTCATGTGATCAGTCCATGCTCAGTCACGGTATCAGTGCATGATCAGCCACGTGATCAGTGCATGATCAGCCACGTGATCAGTGCATGATCAGCCACGTGATCAGTGCATGATCAGTCACGTGATCAGTGCATGATCAGGCACGTGATCAGTGCATGATCAGCCACGTGATCAGTGCATGATAGCCACGTGATCAGTGCATGATCAGTCACCTGATGGGTGTATGATCAGTCACGTGACCAGTACATGGTAGCTACATGATCATTGCATGATCAGCCACGTGAGTAGTGCATGATAGCCACGTGATCAGTGCATGATCAGTCACGTGATCAGTGCATGATCAGTCATGTGATCAGTGCATGATCAGTCACGTGATCAGTGCATGATCAGCCACGTGATGCATGATAGCCACGTGATCAGTGCATGATCAGTCACGTGATCAGTGCATGATCAGTCACGTGATCAGTGCATGATCAGCCACGTGATCAGTGCATGATCAGCCACGTGATCAGTGCATGATCAATTACGTGATCAGTGCATGATCAGTCACGTGACCAGTACATGGTAGCTACGTGATCAGTGCATGATCAGCCACGTGATCAGTGCATGATAGCCACGTGATCAGTGCATGATCAGTCACGTGATCAGTGCATGATCAGTCACGTGATCAGTGCATGATCAGTCACGTGATCAGTGCATGATCAGTCACGTGATCAGTGTATGATCATCCACGTGATCAGTGCATGATCAGTCACGTGATCAGTGCATGATAGCGTGATCAGTGCATGATCAGTCACGTGATCAGTGCATGATAGCCACGTGATCAGTGCATGATCAGTCACGTGATCAGTGCATGATCATTCACGTGATCAGTGCATGTAGCTACATGATCAGTGCATGATCAGCCACGTGATCAGTGCATGATAGCCACGTGATCAGTGCATGATCAGTCACGTGATCAGTGCATGATCAGTCACGTGATCAGTGCATGATAGCTGCGTGATCATGCATGATCAGCCACGTGATCAGTGCATGATCAGCCACGTGATCAGTGCATGATCAGTCACGTGATCAGTGCATGATCAGTCACGTGATCAGTGCATGATCAGCCACGTGATCAGTGCATGATCAGTCACGTGATCAGTGCATGATCAGTCACGTGATCAGTGCATGATCAGTCACGTGATCAGTGCATGATCAGCCACGTGATCAGTGCATGATCAGCCACGTGATCAGTGCATGATCAATCACGTGATCAGTGCATGATCAGTCACGTGATCAGTGCATGATAGCTACGTGATCAGTGCATGATCAGCCACGTGATCAGTGCATGATAGCCACGTGATCAGTGCATGATAGCCACGTGATCAGTGCATGATCAGTCACGTGATCAGTGTGTGATCAGCCACGTGATCAGTGCATGATATCCACGTGATCAGTGCATGATCAGTCACGTGACCAGTACATGGTTGCTACGTGATCGTGCATGATCAGCCACGTGAGCAGTGCATGATAGCCACGTGATCAGTGCATGATCAGTCACGTGATCAGTGCATGATCAGTCACGTGATCAGTGCATGATCATTTACGTGATCAGTGCATGATCAGTCACGTGACCAGTATATGGTTGCTACGTGATCATTCCATGATCAGCCACGTGAGCAGTGCATGATAGCCACGTGATGTGTGCATGAGTTACGTGAGCAGAGTATGATCAGCCACGTGATCAGTGCATGAGTGCCACGTGATCAGTGCATGATATGTCGTGACAGGTGTGTGATCAGCCACGTGAACAGTGCATGATCAGCCACGTGATCAGTGCATGATAGCCACGTGATCAGTGCATGATCAGTTACGTGAGCAGTGTATGATCAGCCACGTGATCAGTGCATGGTCAGACACGTGAACAGTGTATGATCAGCCACGTGATCAGTGCATGATATCCACGTGATCAGTGCATGATCATCACGTGATCAGTGTATGATCAGCCACGTGAACAGTGCATGCTCAGTCACGTGATCTGGGCCTGCTGAGCTGCGTGATTACTGTCTGCTCATCTGCTTGACAATTGCCAGCTGTGCTGCATAATTCCTGCCTGCTCAGCTGCTTGATTATTGCCAGCTGAGCAGCATGATTCCTCACACCTGAGTTCCATGATTATTGCCTGCTGACTGTTTGATTCGTGCCTACTCAGCTCTTTGTTTATTGCCTCCAGAGGCACATGATCAGTGTATGATAGCAAACATGATCAGCGCATGATCAGTCACATGATCAGCGCCATTAAGTCACGTGATCACTACATGATAGTCATGTGATCAGTCCATGCTCAGTCACGTATCAGTGCATGATCAGCCACGTGATCAGTGCATGATCTGTCACAAGATTAGTGTATGATCATCCACGTGATCAGTGCATGGGCAGTCATGTGATCAGTGCATGATATAGGCGTGAACAGTGCATGATCAGTCTCGTGATCAGTGCATGATAGCCACGTGATCAGTGCATGATCAGTCACCTGATGGGTGTATGATCATTCACGTGACCTGTACATGGTAGCTACATGATCATTGCATGATCAGCCACGTGAGTAGTTCATGATAGCCACGTGATCACTGCATGATCATCACGTGATCAGTGCATGATCAGTCATGTGACCAGTACATGGTAGCTGCGTGATCATGGCATGATCAGCCACGTGAGCAGTGCATGATAGCCACGTGATCAGTGCATGATCAGTCACGTGATCAGTGCATGATCAGTCACGTGATCAGTGCATGATCAGCCACGTGATCAGTGCATGATCAGCCACGTGATCAGTGCATGATCAGTCACGTGATCAGTGCATGATCAGTTGTGATCATGTATGATCAGCCACGTGATCAGTGCATGATCAGCCACGTGATCAGTGCATGATCAATTACGTGATCAGTGCATGATCAGTCACGTGATCAGTACATGATAGTAGCGTGATCATTGCATGATCAGCCACGTGATCAGTGCATGATAGCCATGATCAGTGCATGATAGCCACGTGATCAGTGCATGATCAGTCATGTGATACGTGTGTGATCAGCCACGTGATCAGTGCATGATATCCACGTGATCAGTGCATGACAGCCACGTGATCAGTGCATGAGCCACGGATCAGTGCATGATCAGTCACGTGATACATGTGTGATCAGCCACGTGATCAGTGCATGATGAGCCACGTGATCAGTGCAGGATCAATTACGTGATCAGTGCATGATCAGTCACGTGACCAGTACATGGTTGCTACGTGATCGTTGCATGATCAGCCACGTGAGCAGAGCATGATAGCCACGTGATCAGTGCATGATCAGTCACGTGATCAGTACATGATCAGTCACGTGAACAGTGCATGATCATTTACGTGATCAGTGCATGATCAGTCACGTGACCAGTATATGGTAGCTACGTGATCATTCCATGACGAGCCACGTGAGCAGTGCATGATAGCCACGTGATGTGTGCATGAGTTACGTGAGCAGAGTATGATCAGCCACGTGATCAGTGCATGAGTGCCACGTGATCAGTGCATGATATGTCACGTGACAGGTGTGTGATCAGCCACGTGAACAGTGCATGTTCAGCCACGTGATCAGTGCATGATAGCCACGTGATCAGTGCATGATCAGTTACGTGAGCAGTGTATGATCAGCCACGTGATCAGTGCATGGTCAGACACGTGAACAGTGTATGATCAGCCACGTGATCAGTGCATGATATCCAAGTGATCAGTGCATGATCATCACGTGATCAGTGTATGATCAGCCACGTGAACAGTGCATGCTCAGTCACGTGATCTGGGCCTGCTGAGCTGCGTGATTACTGTCTGCTCATCTGCTTGACAATTGCCAGCTGAGCTGCACGATTCCTGCCTGTCATCTGCTTGACAATTGCCAGCTGTGCTGCGTAATTCCTGCCTGCTCAGCTGCTTGATTATTGCCAGCTGAGCAGCATGATTCCTCACAGCTGAGTTCCATGATTATTGCCTGCTGACTGTTTGATTCGTGCCTACTCAGCTCTTTGTTTATTGCCTCCAGAGGCACATGATCAGTGTATGATAGCAAACATGATCAGCGCATGATCAGTCACATGATCAGCGCCATTAAGTCACGTGATCACTACATGATAGTCATGTGATCAGTCCATGCTCAGTCACGGTATCAGTGCATGATCAGCCACGTGATCAGTGCATGATCTGTCACATGATTAGTGTATGATCATCCACGTGATCAGTGCATGGGCAGTCATGTGATCAGTGCATGATATAGACGTGATCAGTGCATGATCAGTCTCGTGATCAGTGCATGATAGCCACGTGATCAGTGCATGATCAGTCACCTGATGGGTGTATGATCATTCACGTGACCTGTACATGGTAGCTACATGATCATTGCATGATCAGCCACGTGAGTAGTGCATGATAGCCACGTGATCAGTGCATGATCAGTCACGTGATCAGTGCATGATCAGTCATGTGACCAGTACATGGTAGCTGCGTGATCATGGCATGATCAGCCACGTGAGCAGTGCATGATAGCCACGTGATCAGTGCATGATCAGACACGTGATCAGTGCATGATCAGTCACGTGATCAGTGCATGATCAGCCACGTGATCAGTGCATGATCAGGCACGTGATCAGTGCATGATCAGCCACGTGATCAGTGCATGATAGCCGTGATCAGTGCATGATCAGTCACGTGATCAGTGCATGATCAGTCACGTGATCAGTGCATGATCAGCCACGTGATCAGTGCATGATCAGCCACGTGATCAGTGCATGATCAATTACGTGATCAGTGCATGATCAGTCACGTGACCAGTGCATGTAGCCGTGATCAGTGCATGATCAGCCACGTGATCAGTGCATGATAGCCACGTGATCAGTGCATGATCAGCCACGTGATCAGTGCATGATCAGTTACGTGAGCAGTGTATGATCAGCCACGTGATCAGTGCATGGTCAGACACGTGAACAGTGTATGATCAGCCACGTGATCAGTGCATGATATCCAGTGATCAGTGCATGATCATCACGTGATCAGTGTATGATCAGCCACGTGAACAGTGCATGCTCAGTCACGTGATCTGGGCCTGCTGAGCTGCGTGATTACTGTCTGCTCATCTGCTTGACAATTGCCAGCTGAGCTGCACGATTCCTGCCTGTCATCTGCTTGACAATTGCCAGCTGTGCTGCGTAATTCCTGCCTGCTCAGCTGCTTGATTATTGCCAGCTGAGCAGCATGATTCCTCACAGCTGAGTTCCATGATTATTGCCTGCTGACTGTTTGATTCGTGCCTACTCAGCTCTTTGTTTATTGCCTCCAGAGGCACATGATCAGTGTATGATAGCAAACATGATCAGCGCATGATCAGTCACATGATCAGCGCCATTAAGTCACGTGATCACTACATGATAGTCATGTGATCAGTCCATGCTCAGTCACGGTATCAGTGCATGATCAGCCACGTGATCAGTGCATGATCTGTCACATGATTAGTGTATGATCATCCACGTGATCAGTGCATGGGCAGTCATGTGATCAGTGCATGATATAGACGTGATCAGTGCATGATCAGTCTCGTGATCAGTGCATGATAGCCACGTGATCAGTGCATGATCAGTCACCTGATGGGTGTATGATCATTCACGTGACCTGTACATGGTAGCTACATGATCATTGCATGATCAGCCACGTGAGTAGTGCATGATAGCCACGTGATCACTGCATGATCAGTCACGTGATCAGTGCATGATCAGTCATGTGACCAGTACATGGTAGCTGCGTGATCAGTGCATGATCAGCCACGTGATCAGTGCATGATAGCCACGTGATCAGTGCATGATCAGTCATGTGATCAGTGCATGATCAGTCACGTGATCAGTGCATGATCAGCCACGTGATCAGTGCATGATCAGTCACGTGATCAGTGCATGATCAGCCACGTGATCAGTGCATGATAGCCACGTGATCAGTGCATGATCAGTCACGTGATCAGTGCATGAGCCACGTGATCAGTGCATGATCAGTCACGTGATACATGTGTGATCAGCCACGTGATCAGTGCATGATGAGCCACGTGATCAGTGCATGATCAATTACGTGATCAGTGCATGATCAGTCACGTGACCAGTACATGGTTGCTACGTGATCGTGCATGATCAGCCACGTGAGCAGAGCATGATAGCCACGTGATCAGTGCATGATCAGTCACGTGATCAGTACATGATCAGTCACGTGAACAGTGCATGATCATTTACGTGATCTGTGCATGATCAGTCACGTGACCAGTATATGGTAGCTACGTGATCATTCCATGACGAGCCACGTGAGCAGTGCATGATAGCCACGTGATGTGTGCATGAGTTACGTGAGCAGAGTATGATCAGCCACGTGATCAGTGCATGAGTGCCACGTGATCAGTGCATGATATGTCACGTGACAGGTGTGTGATCAGCCACGTGAACAGTGCATGTTCAGCCACGTGATCAGTGCATGATAGCCACGTGATCAGTGCATGATCAGTTACGTGAGCAGTGTATGATCAGCCACGTGATCAGTGCATGGTCAGACACGTGAACAGTGTATGATCAGCCACGTGATCAGTGCATGATATCCAAGTGATCAGTGCATGATCATCACGTGATCAGTGTATGATCAGCCACGTGAACAGTGCATGCTCAGTCACGTGATCAGGGCCTGCTGAGCTGCGTGATTACTGTCTGCTCATCTGCTTGACAATTGCCAGCTGAGCTGCACGATTCCTGCCTGTCATCTGCTTGACAATTGCCAGCTGTGCTGCGTAATTCCTGCCTGCTCAGCTGCTTGATTATTGCCAGCTGAGCAGCATGATTCCTCACAGCTGAGTTCCATGATTATTGCCTGCTGACTGTTTGATTCGTGCCTACTCAGCTCTTTGTTTATTGCCTCCAGAGGCACATGATCAGTGTATGATAGCAAACATGATCAGCGCATGATCAGTCACATGATCAGCGCCATTAAGTCACGTGATCACTACATGATAGTCATGTGATCAGTCCATGCTCAGTCACGGTATCAGTGCATGATCAGCCACGTGATCAGTGCATGATCTGTCACATGATTAGTGTGATCATCCACGTGATCAGTGCATGGCAGTCATGTGATCAGTGCATGATATAGACGTGATCAGTGCATGATCAGTCACGTGATCAGTGCATGATAGCCACGTGATCAGTGCATGATCAGTCACGTGATCGTGTATGATCAGCCACGTGATCAGTGCATGATAGCCACGTGATCAGTGCATGATCAGTCACGTGATCAGTGCATGATCAGTCACGTGACCAGTACATGGTAGCTACGTGATCATTGCATGATCAGCCACGTGAGCAGTGCATGATAGCCACGTGATCAGTGCATGATCAGTCACGTGATCAGTGCATGATCAGTCACGTGATCAGTGCATGATAGCTCGTGATCATGCATGATCAGCCACGTGATCAGTGCATGATAGCCACGTGATCAGTGCATGATCAGCCACGTGATCAGTGCATGATCAGTCACGTGATCAGTGCATGATCAGCCACGTGATCAGTGCATGATCAGCACGTGATCAGTGCATGATCAGCCACGTGATCAGTGCATGATAGCCACGTGATCAGTGCATGATCAGTCACGTGATCAGTGCATGATCAGTCACGTGATCAGTGCATGATCAGCCACGTGATCAGTGCATGATCAGCCATGATCAGTGCATGATCAATCACGTGATCAGTGCATGATCAGTCACGTGATCAGTGCATGGTAGCTACGTGATCAGTGCATGATCAGCCACGTGATCAGTGCATGATAGCCACGTGATCAGTGCATGATAGCCACGTGATCAGTGCATGATCAGTCACGTGATACGTGTGTGATCAGCCACGTGATCAGTGCATGATAGCCACGTGATCAGTGCATGATCAGTCACGTGATCAGTGCATGATCAGTCACGTGATCAGTGCATGATGCTACATGATCAGTGCATGATCAGCCACGTGATCAGTGCATGATAGCCGTGATCAGTGCATGATCAGTCACGTGATCAGTGCATGATCAGTCATGTGACCAGTACATGGTAGCTGCGTGATCATGGCATGATCAGCCACGTGATCAGTGCATGATAGCCACGTGATCAGTGCATGATCAGTCACGTGATCAGTGCATGATCAGTCACGTGATCAGTGCATGATCAGCCACGTGATCAGTGCATGATCAGTCACGTGATCAGTGTATGATCAGCCACGTGATCAGTGCATGATAGCCACGTGATCAGTGCATGATCAGTCACGTGATCAGTGCATGATCAGTCATGTGATCAGTGCATGATCAGCCACGTGATCAGTGCATGATCAGCCACGTGATCAGTGCATGATCAATCACGTGATCAGTGCATGATCAGTCACGTGACCAGTACATGGTAGCTACGTGATCAGTGCATGATCAGCCACGTGATCAGTGCATGATAGCCACGTGATCAGTGCATGATCAGCCACGTGATCAGTGCATGATCAGTCATGTGATCGTGTGTGATCAGCCACGTGATCAGTGCATGATATCCACGTGATCAGTGCATGATCAGCCACGTGATCAGTGCATGATAGCCACGTGATCAGTGCATGATCAGTCACGTGATCAGTGCATGATAGCCACGTGATCAGTGCATGATCAGTCACGTGATCAGTGTGATCAGCCACGTGATCAGTGCATGATCAGCCACGTGATCAGTGCATGATCAATTACGTGATCAGTGCATGATCAGTCACGTGACCAGTACATGGTTGCTACGTGATCGTGCATGATCAGCCACGTGAGCAGTGCATGATAGCCACGTGATCAGTGCATGATCAGTCACGTGATCAGTGCATGATCAGTCACGTGATCAGTGCATGATCATTTACGTGATCAGTGCATGATCAGTCACGTACCAGTATATGGTAGCCACGTGATCAGTGCATGATCAGCCACGTGATCAGTGCATGATGCCACGTGATCAGTGCATGATATGTGTGAGTGTGTGATCAGCCACGTGAACAGTGCATGTTCAGCCACGTGATCAGTGCATGATAGCCACGTGATCAGTGCATGATCAGTTACGTGAGCAGTGTATGATCAGCCACGTGATCAGTGCATGGTCAGACACGTGAACAGTGTATGATCAGCCACGTGATCAGTGCATGATATCCAAGTGATCAGTGCATGATCATCACGTGATCAGTGTATGATCAGCCACGTGAACAGTGCATGCTCAGTCACGTGATCTGGGCCTGCTGAGCTGCGTGATTACTGTCTGCTCATCTGCTTGACAATTGCCAGCTGTGCTGCGTAATTCCTGCCTGCTCAGCTGCTTGATTATTGCCAGCTGAGCAGCATGATTCCTCACACCTGAGTTCCATGATTATTGCCTGCTGACTGTTTGATTCGTGCCTACTCAGCTCTTTGTTTATTGCCTCCAGAGGCACATGATCAGTGTATGATAGCAAACATGATCAGCGCATGATCAGTCACATGATCAGCGCCATTAAGTCACGTGATCACTACATGATAGTCATGTGATCAGTCCATGCTCAGTCACGTATCAGTGCATGATCAGCCACGTGATCAGTGCATGATCTGTCACATGATTAGTGTATGATCATCCACGTGATCAGTGCATGGGCAGTCATGTGATCAGTGCATGATATAGACGTGATCAGTGCATGATCAGTCTCGTGATCAGTGCATGATAGCCACGTGATCAGTGCATGATCAGTCACCTGATGGGTGTATGATCATTCACGTGACCTGTACATGGTAGCTACATGATCATTGCATGATCAGCCACGTGGTAGTGCATGATAGCCACGTGATCACTGCATGATCAGTCACGTGATCAGTGCATGATCAGTCATGTGACCAGTACATGGTAGCTGCGTGATCATGGCATGATCAGCCACGTGATCAGTGCATGATAGCCACGTGATCAGTGCATGATCAGACACGTGATCAGTGCATGATCAGTCACGTGATCAGTGCATGATCAGCCACGTGATCAGTGCATGATCAGCCACGTGATCAGTGTATGATCAGCCACGTGATCAGTGCATGATAGCCACGTGATCAGTGCATGATCAGTCACGTGATCAGTGCATGATCAGTCACGTGATCAGTATGTGATCAGCCACGTGATCAGTGCATGATCAGCCACGTGATCAGTGCATGATCAGTTACGTGATCAGTGCATGATCAGTCGTGACCAGTACATGAGTAGCTACGTGATCAGTGCATGATCAGCCACGTGATCAGTGCATGATAGCCACGTGATCAGTGCATGATAGCCACGTGATCAGTGCATGATCAGTCACGTGATCAGTGCATGATCAGCCACGTGATCAGTGCATGATATCCACGTGATCAGTGCATGATGCCACGTGATCAGTGCATGATAGCCACGTGATCAGTGCATGATCAGTCACGTGATCATGTGTGATCAGCCACGTGATCAGTGCATGATCAGCCACGTGATCAGTGCATGATCAATTACGTGATCAGTGCATGATCAGTCACGTGACCAGTGCATGGTTGCTACGTGATCAGTGCATGATCAGCCACGTGATCAGTGCATGATAGCCACGTGATCAGTGCATGATCAGCCACGTGATCAGTGCATGATCAGTCACGTGATCAGTGCATGATCAGCCACGTGATCAGTGCATGATCAGTCACGTGATCAGTGCATGATCAGCCACGTGATCAGTGCATGATCAGCCACGTGATCAGTGCATGATCAGCCACGTGATCAGTGCATGATCAGCCACGTGATCAGTGCATGATCAGTCACGTGATCAGTGCATGATCAGCCACGTGATCAGTGCATGATAGCCACGTGATCAGTGCATGATCAGTCATGTGATCAGTGCATGATCAGCCACGTGATCAGTGCATGATAGCCACGTGATCAGTGCATGACAGCCACGTGATCAGTGCATGAGCCACGTGATCAGTGCATGATCAGTCACGTGATACATGTGTGATCAGCCACGTGATCAGTGCATGATGAGCCACGTGATCAGTGCATGATCAATTACGTGATCAGTGCATGATCAGTCACGTGACCAGTACATGGTTGCTACGTGATCGTGCATGATCAGCCACGTGAGCAGTGCATGATAGCCACGTGATCAGTGCATGATCAGTCACGTGATCAGTGCATGATCAGTCACGTGAACAGTGCATGATCATTTACGTGATCAGTGCATGATCAGTCACGTGACCAGTATGGTTGCTACGTGATCATTCATGACAGCCACGTGAGCAGTGCATGATAGCCACGTGATGTGTGCATGAGTTCGTGAGCAGTGTATGATCAGCCACGTGATCAGTGCATGAGAGCCACGTGATCAGTGCATGATATGTCACGTGACAGTGTGTGATCAGCCACGTGAACAGTGCATGATCAGCCACGTGATCAGTGCATGATAGCCACGTGATCAGTGCATGATCAGTTACGTGAGCAGTGTATGATCAGCCACGTGATCAGTGCATGGTCAGACACGTGAACAGTGTATGATCAGCCACGTGATCAGTGCATGATATCCAAGTGATCAGTGCATGATCATCACGTGATCAGTGTATGATCAGCCACGTGAACAGTGCATGCTCAGTCACGTGATCAGGGCCTGCTGAGCTGCGTGATTACTGTCTGCTCATCTGCTTGACAATTGCCAGCTGAGCTGCACGATTCCTGCCTGTCATCTGCTTGACAATTGCCAGCTGTGCTGCGTAATTCCTGCCTGCTCAGCTGCTTGATTATTGCCAGCTGAGCAGCATGATTCCTCACACCTGAGTTCCATGATTATTGCCTGCTGACTGTTTGATTCGTGCCTACTCAGCTCTTTGTTTATTGCCTCCAGAGGCACATGATCAGTGTATGATAGCAAACATGATCAGTGCATGATCAGTCACATGATCAGCGCCATTAAGTCACGTGATCACTACATGATAGTCATGTGATCAGTCCATGCTCAGTCACGGTATCAGTGCATGATCAGCCACGTGATCAGTGCATGATCTGTCACATGATCAGTGTATGATCATCCACGTGATCAGTGCATGGGCAGTCATGTGATCAGTGCATGATATAGACGTGATCAGTGCATGATCAGTCACGTGATCAGTGCATGATAGCCACGTGATCAGTGCATGATCAGTCACGTGATCAGTGCATGATCAGTTACGTGATCATGCATGATCAGCCACGTGATCAGTGCATGATCAGCCACGTGATCAGTGCATGATCAGTCACGTGATCAGTGCATGATCAGTCACGTGATCAGTGCATGGTAGCCACGTGATCAGTGCATGATCAGCCACGTGATCAGTGCATGATAGCCACGTGATCAGTGCATGATCAGTCACGTGATCAGTGCATGATCAGCCACGTGATCAGTGCATGCTCAGTCACGTGATCAGTGCCTGCTGAGCTGCGTGATTACTGTCTGCTCATCTGCTTGACAATTGCCAGCTGAGCTGCACGATTCCTGCCTGCTCAGCTGCTTGATTATTGCCAGCTGAGCAGCATGATTCCTCACAGCTGAGTTCCATGATTATTGCCTGCTGACTGTTTGATTCGTGCCTACTCAGCTCTTTGTTTATTGCCTCCAGAGGCACATGATCAGTGTATGATAGCAAACATGATCAGTGCATGATCAGTCACATGATCAGTGCCATTAAGTCACGTGATCAGTGCATGATAGTCATGTGATCAGTCCATGCTCAGTCACGTGATCAGTGCATGATCAGCCACGTGATCAGTGCATGATCTGTCACGTGATCAGTGTATGATCATCCACGTGATCAGTGCATGGGCAGTCATGTGATCAGTGCATGATATAGACGTGATCAGTGCATGATCAGTCACGTGATCAGTGCATGATAGCCACGTGATCAGTGCATGATCAGTCACCTGATGGGTGTATGATCATTCACGTGACAGTACATGGTAGCTACATGATCATTGCATGATCAGCCACGTGAGTAGTGCATGATAGCCACGTGATCAGTGCATGATCAGTCACGTGATCAGTGCATGATCAGTCATGTGACCAGTACATGGTAGCTGCGTGATCATTGCATGATCAGCCACGTGAGCAGTGCATGATAGCCACGTGATCAGTGCATGATCAGTCACGTGATCAGTGCATGATCAGTCACGTGATCAGTGCATGATCAGCCACGTGATCAGTGCATGATCAGCCACGTGATCAGTGTATGATCAGCCACGTGATCAGTGCATGATAGCCACGTGATCAGTGCATGATCAGTCACGTGATCAGTGCATGATCAGTCACGTGATCAGTGCATGATCAGCCACGTGATCAGTGCATGATCAGCCACGTGATCAGTGCATGATCAGTCACGTGATCAGTGCATGATCAGCCACGTGATCAGTGCATGATCAGTCACGTGATCAGTGCATGATATAGCCGTGATCAGTGCATGATCAGTCACGTGATCAGTGCATGATAGCCACGTGATCAGTGCATGATCAGTCACGTGATCAGTGCATGATCAGTCACGTGATCAGTGCATGATAGCTACGTGATCAGTGCATGATCAGCCACGTGATCAGTAGTGATAGCCACGTGATCAGTGCATGATCAGTCACGTGATCAGTGCATGATCAGTCACGTGATCAGTGCATGATAGCTGCGTGATCATGCATGATCAGCCACGTGATCAGTGCATGATAGCCACGTGATCAGTGCATGATCAGTCACGTGATCAGTGCATGATCAGCCACGTGATCAGTGCATGATAGCCACGTGATCAGTGCATGATCAGTCACGTGATCAGTGCATGATCAGCCACGTGATCAGTGCATGATCAGTCACGTGATCAGTGCATGATCAGCCACGTGATCAGTGCATGATAGCCACGTGATCAGTGCATGATCAGTCACGTGATCAGTGCATGATCAGTCCGTGATCAGTGCATGATGCTCACGTGATCAGTGCATGATCAGCCACGTGATCAGTGCATGATAGCCACGTGATCAGTGCATGATAGCCACGTGATCAGTGCATGATCAGTCACGTGATCAGTGCATGATCAGCCACGTGATCAGTGCATGATCAGTCACGTGATCAGTGCATGATCAGCCACGTGATCAGTGCATGATCAGCCACGTGATCAGTGCATGATCAGCCACGTGATCAGTGCATGAGCACGTGATCAGTGCATGATCAGTCACGTGATCAGTGCATGATCAGCCACGTGATCAGTGCATGATAGCCACGTGATCAGTGCATGATCAGTCACGTGATACGTGTGTGATCAGCCACGTGATCAGTGCATGATAGCCACGTGATCAGTGCATGACAGCCACGTGATCAGTGCATGATAGCCACGTGATCAGTGCATGATCAGTCACGTGATACATGTGTGATCAGCCACGTGATCAGTGCATGATGAGCCACGTGATCAGTGCATGATCAATTACGTGATCAGTGCATGATCAGTCACGTGACCAGTACATGGTTGCTACGTGATCGTTGCATGATCAGCCACGTGAGCAGTGCATGATAGCCACGTGATCAGTGCATGATCAGTCACGTGATCAGTACATGATCAGTCACGTGAACAGTGCATGATCATTTACGTGATCTGTGCATGATCAGTCACGTGAGTATATGGTACTACGTGATCATTCCATGACGAGCCACGTGAGCAGTGCATGATAGCCACGTGATGTGTGCATGAGTTACGTGAGCAGAGTATGATCAGCCACGTGATCAGTGCATGAGTGCCACGTGATCAGTGCATGATATGTCACGTGACAGGTGTGTGATCAGCCACGTGAACAGTGCATGTTCAGCCACGTGATCAGTGCATGATAGCCACGTGATCAGTGCATGATCAGTTACGTGAGCAGTGTATGATCAGCCACGTGATCAGTGCATGGTCAGACACGTGAACAGTGTATGATCAGCCGTGATCAGTGCATGATATCCAAGTGATCAGTGCATGATCATCACGTGATCAGTGTATGATCAGCCACGTGAACAGTGCATGCTCAGTCACGTGATCAGGGCCTGCTGAGCTGCGTGATTACTGTCTGCTCATCTGCTTGACAATTGCCAGCTGAGCTGCACGATTCCTGCCTGTCATCTGCTTGACAATTGCCAGCTGTGCCGTAATTCCTGCCTGCTCAGCTGCTTGATTATTGCCAGCTGAGCAGCATGATTCCTCACAGCTGAGTTCCATGATTATTGCCTGCTGACTGTTTGATTCGTGCCTACTCAGCTCTTTGTTTATTGCCTCCAGAGGCACATGATCAGTGTATGATAGCAAACATGATCAGTGCATGATCAGTCACATGATCAGCGCCATTAAGTCACGTGATCACTACATGATAGTCATGTGATCAGTCCATGCTCAGTCACGGTATCAGTGCATGATCAGCCACGTGATCAGTGCATGATCTGTCACATGATTAGTGTATGATCATCCACGTGATCAGTGCATGGGCAGTCATGTGATCAGTGCATGATATAGACGTGATCAGTGCATGATCAGTCACGTGATCAGTGCATGATAGCCACGTGATCAGTGCATGATCAGTCACGTGATCAGTGCATGATCAGTCACGTGATCAGTGCATGATCAGCCACGTGATCAGTGCATGATCAGCCACGTGATCAGTGCATGATCAGTCACGTGATCAGTGCATGATCAGTCACGTGATCAGTGCATGGTAGCCACGTGATCAGTGCATGATCAGCCACGTGATCAGTGCATGATAGCCACGTGATCAGTGCATGATCAGTCACGTGATCAGTGCATGATCAGCCACGTGATCAGTGCATGCTCAGTCACGTGATCAGTGCCTGCTGAGCTGCGTGATTACTGTCTGCTCATCTGCTTGACAATTGCCAGCTGAGCTGCACGATTCCTGCCTGATCAGCTGCTTGATTATTGCCAGCTGAGCAGCATGATTCCTCACACCTGTGTTCCATGATTATTGCCTGCTGACTGTTTGATTCGTGCCTACTCAGCTCTTTGTTTATTGCCTCCAGAGGCACATGATCAGTGTATGATAGCAAACATGATCAGTGCATGATCAGTCACATGATCAGTGCATTAAGTCACGTGATCAGTACATGATAGTCATGTGATCAGTCCATGATCAGTCACGTATCAGTGCATGATCAGCCACGTGATCAGTGCATGATCTGTCACGTGATCAGTGTATGATCATCCACGTGATCAGTGCATGGGCAGTCATGTGATCAGTGCATGATATAGACGTGATCAGTGCATGATCAGTCACGTGATCAGTGCATGATAGCCACGTGATCAGTGCATGATCAGTCACCTGATGGGTGTATGATCATTCACGTGACCTGTACATGGTAGCTACATGATCATTGCATGATCAGCCGTGAGTAGTGCATGATAGCCACGTGATCAGTGCATGATCAGTCACGTGATCAGTGCATGATCAGTCATGTGACCAGTACATGGTAGCTGCGTGATCATGGCATGATCAGCCACGTGAGCAGTGCATGATAGCCACGTGATCAGTGCATGATCAGACACGTGATCAGTGCATGATCAGTCACGTGATCAGTGCATGATCAGCCACGTGATCAGTGCATGATCAGGCACGTGATCAGTGCATGATCAGCCACGTGATCAGTGCATGATAGCCACGTGATCAGTGCATGATCAGTCACGTGATCAGTGCATGATCAGTCACGTGATCAGTGCATGATCAGCCACGTGATCAGTGCATGATCAGCCACGTGATCAGTGCATGATCATTACGTGATCAGTGCATGATCAGTCACGATCAGTACATGATCATTGCATGATCAGCCACGTGATCAGTGCATGATAGCCACGTGATCAGTGCATGATAGCCACGTGATCAGTGCATGATCAGTCATGTGATATGTGTGATCAGCCACGTGATCAGTGCATGATATCCACGTGATCAGTGCATGACAGCCACGTGATCAGTGCATGATAGCCACGTGATCAGTGCATGATCAGTCACGTGATACATGTGTGATCAGCCACGTGATCAGTGCATGATGAGCCACGTGATCAGTGCAGGATCAATTACGTGATCAGTGCATGATCAGTCACGTGACCAGTACATGGTTGCTACGTGATCGTTGCATGATCAGCCACGTGAGCAGAGCATGATAGCCACGTGATCAGTGCATGATCAGTCACGTGATCAGTACATGATCAGTCACGTGAACAGTGCATGATCATTTACGTGATCTGTGCATGATCAGTCACGTGACCAGTATATGGTTGCTACGTGATCATTCCATGACGAGCCACGTGAGCAGTGCATGATAGCCACGTGATGTGCATGAGTTACGTGAGCAGAGTATGATCAGCCACGTGATCAGTGCATGAGTGCCACGTGATCAGTGCATGATATGTCACGTGACAGGTGTGTGATCAGCCACGTGAACAGTGCATGTTCAGCCACGTGATCAGTGCATGATAGCCACGTGATCAGTGCATGATCAGTTACGTGAGCAGTGTATGATCAGCCACGTGATCAGTGCATGGTCAGACACGTGAACAGTGTATGATCAGCCACGTGATCAGTGCATGATATCCAAGTGATCAGTGCATGATCATCACGTGATCAGTGTATGATCAGCCACGTGAACAGTGCATGCTCAGTCACGTGATCAGGGCCTGCTGAGCTGCGTGATTACTGTCTGCTCATCTGCTTGACAATTGCCAGCTGAGCTGCACGATTCCTGCCTGTCATCTGCTTGACAATTGCCAGCTGTGCTGCGTAATTCCTGCCTGCTCAGCTGCTTGATTATTGCCAGCTGAGCAGCATGATTCCTCACACCTGAGTTCCATGATTATTGCCTGCTGACTGTTTGATTCGTGCCTACTCAGCTCTTTGTTTATTGCCTCCAGAGGCACATGATCAGTGTATGATAGCAAACATGATCAGCGCATGATCAGTCACATGATCAGCGCCATTAAGTCACGTGATCACTACATGATAGTCATGTGATCAGTCCATGCTCAGTCACGTATCAGTGCATGATCAGCCACGTGATCAGTGCATGATCTGTCACATGATTAGTGTATGATCATCCACGTGATCAGTGCATGCAGTCATGTGATCAGTGCATGATATAGGCGTGAACAGTGCATGATCAGTCAGTGATCAGTGCATGATAGCCACGTGATCAGTGCATGATCAGTCACCTGATGGGTGTATGATCATTCACGTGACCTGTACATGGTAGCTACATGATCATTGCATGATCAGCCACGTGAGTAGTGCATGATAGCCACGTGATCAGTGCATGATCAGTCACGTGATCAGTGCATGATCAGTCATGTGACCAGTACATGATAGCTGCGTGATCATGCATGATCAGCCACGTGAGCAGTGCATGATAGCCACGTGATCAGTGCATGATCAGCCACGTGATCAGTGCATGATCAGCCACGTGATCAGTGCATGATAGCCACGTGATCAGTGCATGATCAGTTACGTGATCAGTGTATGATCAGCCACGTGATCAGTGCATGATCAGACACGTGATCAGTGTATGATCAGCCACGTGATCAGTGCATGATATCCACGTGATCAGTGCATGATCATCACGTGATCAGTGTATGATCAGCCACGTGAACAGTGCATGCTCAGTCACGTGATCAGGGCCTGCTGAGCTGCGTGATTACTGTCTGCTCATCTGCTTGACAATTGCCAGCTGAGCTGCACGATTCCTGCCTGTCATCTGCTTGACAATTGCCAGCTGTGCTGCATAATTCCTGCCTGCTCAGCTGCTTGATTATTGCCAGCTGAGCAGCATGATTCCTCACACCTGAGTTCCATGATTATTGCCTGCTGACTGTTTGATTCGTGCCTACTCAGCTCTTTGTTTATTGCCTCCAGAGGCACATGATCAGTGTATGATAGCAAACATGATCAGCGCATGATCAGTCACATGATCAGCGCATTAAGTCACGTGATCACTACATGATAGTCATGTGATCAGTCCATGCTCAGTCACGGTATCAGTGCATGATCAGCCACGTGATCAGTGCATGATCTGTCACGTGATTAGTGTATGATCATCCACGTGATCAGTGCATGGGCAGTCATGTGATCAGTGCATGATATAGACGTGATCAGTGCATGATCAGTCACGTGATCAGTGCATGATAGCCACGTGATCAGTGCATGATCAGTCACCTGATGGGTGTATGATCATTCACGTGACCTGTACATGGTAGCTACATGATCATTGCATGATCAGCCACGTGAGTAGTGCATGATAGCCACGTGATCAGTGCATGATCAGTCACGTGATCAGTGCATGATCAGTCATGTGACCAGTACATGGTAGCTGCGTGATCATGGCATGATCAGCCACGTGATCAGTGCATGATAGCCACGTGATCAGTGCATGATCAGACACGTGATCAGTGCATGATCAGTCACGTGATCAGTGCATGATCAGCCACGTGATCAGTGCATGATCAGTCACGTGATCAGTGCATGATCAGCCAAGTGATCAGTGCATGATAGCCACGTGATCAGTGCATGATCAGTCACGTGATCAGTGCATGATCAGTCACGTGATCAGTGTGATCAGCCACGTGATCAGTGCATGATCAGCCACGTGATCAGTGCATGATCAATTACGTGATCAGTGCATGATCAGTCACGTGATCAGTGCATGGTAGCTACGTGATCAGTGCATGATCAGCCGTGATCAGTGCATGATAGCCACGTGATCAGTGCATGATAGCCACGTGATCAGTGCATGATCAGTCGTGATCGTGTGATCAGCCACGTGATCAGTGCATGATATCCACGTGATCAGTGCATGACAGCCACGTGATCAGTGCATGAGCCACGTGATCAGTGCATGATCAGTCACGTGATCATGTGTGATCAGCCACGTGATCAGTGCATGATGAGCCACGTGATCAGTGCAGGATCATTACGTGATCAGTGCATGATCAGTCACGTGATCAGTGCATGGTTGCTACGTGATCGTTGCATGATCAGCCACGTGATCAGTGCATGATAGCCACGTGATCAGTGCATGATCAGCCACGTGATCAGTGCATGATCAGTCACGTGATCAGTGCATGATCAGCACGTGATCAGTGCATGATCAGTCACGTGATCAGTGCATGATCAGCCACGTGATCAGTGCATGATCAGTCACGTGATCAGTGCATGATCAGCCACGTGATCAGTGCATGATAGCCACGTGATCAGTGCATGATCAGTCACGTGATCAGTGCATGATCAGCCACGTGATCAGTGCATGATAGCCACGTGATCAGTGCATGATCAGTCACGTGATAGTGTATGATCAGCCACGTGATCAGTGCATGATAGCCACGTGATCAGTGCATGACAGCCACGTGATCAGTGCATGATCAGCCACGTGATCAGTGCATGATCAGTCACGTGATCGTGTGATCAGCCACGTGATCAGTGCATGATAGCCACGTGATCAGTGCATGATCAATTACGTGATCAGTGCATGATCAGTCACGTGACCAGTACATGGTTGCACGTGATCGTTGCATGATCAGCCACGTGAGTGCATGATAGCCACGTGATCAGTGCATGATCAGTCACGTGATCAGTGCATGATCAGTCACGTGACAGTGCATGATCATTCGTGATCAGTGCATGATCAGTCACGTGAAGTATATGGTAGCTCGTGATCATTCCATGACGAGCCACGTGAGCAGTGCATGATAGCCACGTGATGTGCCATGAGTTACGTGATCAGTGTATGATCAGCCACGTGATCAGTGCATGAGAGCGTGATCAGTGCATGATATGTCACGTGACAGGTGTGTGATCAGCCACGTGACAGTGCATGTTCAGCCACGTGATCAGTGCATGATAGCCACGTGATCAGTGCATGATCAGTTACGTGAGCAGTGTATGATCAGCCACGTGATCAGTGCATGGTCAGACACGTGAACAGTGTATGATCAGCCACGTGATCAGTGCATGATATCCAAGTGATCAGTGCATGATCATCACGTGATCAGTGTATGATCAGCCACGTGAACAGTGCATGCTCAGTCACGTGATCAGGGCCTGCTGAGCTGCGTGATTACTGTCTGCTCATCTGCTTGACAATTGCCAGCTGAGCTGCACGATTCCTGCCTGTCATCTGCTTGACAATTGCCAGCTGTGCTGCGTAATTCCTGCCTGCTCAGCTGCTTGATTATTGCCAGCTGAGCAGCATGATTCCTCACACCTGAGTTCCATGATTATTGCCTGCTGACTGTTTGATTCGTGCCTACTCAGCTCTTTGTTTATTGCCTCCAGAGGCACATGATCAGTGTATGATAGCAAACATGATCAGCGCATGATCAGTCACATGATCAGCGCCATTAAGTCACGTGATCACTACATGATAGTCATGTGATCAGTCCATGCTCAGTCACGGTATCAGTGCATGATCAGCCACGTGATCAGTGCATGATCTGTCACGTGATTAGTGTGATCATCCACGTGATCAGTGCATGGCAGTCATGTGATCAGTGCATGATATAGACGTGATCAGTGCATGATCAGTCACGTGATCAGTGCATGATAGCCACGTGATCAGTGCATGATCAGTCACGTCAGTGCGCATGATCCACGTGATCAGTGCATGATCAGCCACGTGATCAGTGCATGATCAGCCACGTGATCAGTGCATGATCAGTCACGTGATCAGTGCATGATCAGTCACGTGATCAGTGCATGGTAGCTCGTGATCAGTGCATGATCAGCCACGTGATCAGTGCATGATAGCCACGTGATCAGTGCATGATCAGTCACGTGATCAGTGCATGATCAGCCACGTGATCAGTGCATGCTCAGTCACGTGATCAGGGCCTGCTGAGCTGCGTGATTACTGTCTGCTCATCTGCTTGACAATTGCCAGCTGGCTGCATGATTCCTGCCTGCTCAGCTGCTTGATTTGCCAGCTGAGCAGCATGATTCCTCACAGCTGAGTTCCATGATTATTGCCTGCTGACTGTTTGATTCGTGCCTACTCAGCTCTTTGTTTATTGCCTCCAGAGGCACATGATCAGTGTATGATAGCAAACATGATCAGCATGATCAGTCACATGATCAGTGCCATTAAGTCACGTGATCAGTGCATGATAGTCATGTGATCAGTCCATGCTCAGTCACGTATCAGTGCATGATCAGCCACGTGATCAGTGCATGATCTGTCACGTGATCAGTGTATGATCATCCACGTGATCAGTGCATGAGGCAGTCATGTGATCAGTGCATGATATAGGCGTGATCAGTGCATGATCAGTCGTGATCAGTGCATGATAGCCACGTGATCAGTGCATGATCAGTCACCTGATGGGTGTATGATCATTCACGTGACCTGTACATGGTAGCTACATGATCATTGCATGATCAGCCACGTGAGTAGTTCGCATGATAGCCACGTGATCAGTGCATGATCAGTCACGTGATCAGTGCATGATCAGTCATGTGACCAGTACATGGTAGCTGCGTGATCATGCATGATCAGCCACGTGATCAGTGCATGATAGCCACGTGATCAGTGCATGATCAGACACGATCAGTGCATGATCAGTCACGTGATCAGTGCATGATCAGCCACGTGATCAGTGCATGATCAGGCACGTGATCAGTGCATGATCAGCCATGATCAGTGCATGATAGCCACGTGATCAGTGCATGATCAGTCACGTGATCAGTGCATGATCAGTTATGTGATCAGTGTATGATCAGCCACGTGATCAGTGCATGATCAGCCACATGATCAGTGCATGATCAATTACGTGATCAGTGCATGATCAGTCACGTGACCAGTACATGATCATTGCCTGATCAGCCACGTGATCAGTGCATGATAGCCACGTGATCAGTGCATGATAGCCACGTGATCAGTGCATGATCAGTCATGTGATATGTGTGATCAGCCACGTGATCAGTGCATGATATCCACGTGATCAGTGCATGACAGCCACGTGATCAGTGCATGAAGCCACGTGATCAGTGCATGATCAGTCACGTGATACATGTGATCAGCCACGTGATCAGTGCATGATGAGCCACGTGATCAGTGCAGGATCAATTACGTGATCAGTGCATGATCAGTCACGTGACCAGTACATGGTTGCTACGTGATCGTTGCATGATCAGCCACGTGAGCAGAGCATGATAGCCACGTGATCAGTGCATGATCAGTCACGTGATCAGTACATGATCAGTCACGTGAACAGTGCATGATCATTTACGTGATCTGTGCATGATCAGTCACGTGACCAGTATATGGTAGCTACGTGATCATTCCATGACGAGCCACGTGAGCAGTGCATGATAGCCACGTGATGTGTGCATGAGTTACGTGAGCAGAGTATGATCAGCCACGTGATCAGTGCATGAGTGCCACGTGATCAGTGCATGATATGTCACGTGACAGGTGTGTGATCAGCCACGTGAACAGTGCATGTTCAGCCACGTGATCAGTGCATGATAGCCACGTGATCAGTGCATGATCAGTTACGTGAGCAGTGTATGATCAGCCACGTGATCAGTGCATGGTCAGACACGTGAACAGTGTATGATCAGCCACGTGATCAGTGCATGATATCCAAGTGATCAGTGCATGATCATCACGTGATCAGTGTATGATCAGCCACGTGAACAGTGCATGCTCAGTCACGTGATCTGGGCCTGCTGAGCTGCGTGATTACTGTCTGCTCATCTGCTTGACAATTGCCAGCTGAGCTGCACGATTCCTGCCTGTCATCTGCTCGACAATTGCCAGCTGTGCTGCGTAATTCCTGCCTGCTCAGCTGCTTGATTATTGCCAGCTGAGCAGCATGATTCCTCACCCTGAGTTCCATGATTATTGCCTGCTGACTGTTTGATTCGTGCCTACTCAGCTCTTTGTTTATTGCCTCCAGAGGCACATGATCAGTGTATGATAGCAAACATGATCAGCGCATGATCAGTCACATGATCAGCGCCATTAAGTCACGTGATCACTACATGATAGTCATGTGATCAGTCCATGCTCAGTCACGGTATCAGTGCATGATCAGCCACGTGATCAGTGCATGATCTGTCACAAGATTAGTGTATGATCATCCACGTGATCAGTGCATGGGCAGTCATGTGATCAGTGCATGATATAGGCGTGATCAGTGCATGATCAGTCTCGTGATCAGTGCATGATAGCCACGTGATCAGTGCATGATCAGTCACCTGATGGGTGTATGATCATTCACGTGACCTGTACATGGTAGCTACATGATCATTGCATGATCAGCCACGTGAGTAGTGCATGATAGCCACGTGATCACTGCATGATCAGTCACGTGATCAGTGCATGATCAGTCATGTGACCAGTACATGGTAGCTGCGTGATCATGGCATGATCAGCCACGTGAGCAGTGCATGATAGCCACGTGATCAGTGCATGATCAGTCACGTGATCAGTGCATGATCAGCCACGTGATCAGTGCATGATCAGCCACGTGATCAGTGCATGATCAGTCACGTGATCAGTATGATCAGCCACGTGATCAGTGCATGATCAGTCACGTGATCAGTGCATGATCAGCCACGTGATCAGTGCATGATCAGCCACGTGATCAGTGCATGATCAATTCGTGATCAGTGCATGATCAGTCACGTGACCAGTACATGGGTGACGTGATCATTGCGTGATCAGCCACGTGATCAGTGCATGATAGCACGTGATCAGTGCATGATCAGCCACGTGATCAGTGCATGATCAGTGTGATCAGTGCATGATCACCACGTGATCAGTGCATGATCAGTCACGTGATCAGTGCATGATCAGCCACGTGATCAGTGCATGATCAGTACGTGATCAGTGCATGATGCCATGATCAGTGCATGATAGCCACGTGATCAGTGCATGATCAGTCATGATCAGTGTGATCAGTCAGTGATCAGTGCATGATATGCGTGATCAGTGCATGATCAGTCACGTGATCGTGTGATCAGCCACGTGATCAGTGCATGATAGCCACGTGATCAGTGCATGATCAGCCACGTGATCAGTGCATGATAGCCACGTGATCAGTGCATGATCAGTCACGTGATCATGTGTGATCAGCCACGTGATCAGTGCATGATCAGCCACGTGATCAGTGCATGATCAATTACGTGATCAGTGCATGATCAGTCACGTGACCAGTACATGGTTGCTACGTGATCGTTGCATGATCAGCCACGTGAGCAGTGCATGATAGCCACGTGATCAGTGCATGATCAGTCACGTGATCAGTGCATGATCATCACGTGAAGTGCATGATCATTGCGTGATCAGTGCATGATCAGTCACGTGACCAGTATATGGTTGCTACTGTGATCATTCCATGACGAGCCACGTGATCAGTGCATGATAGCCACGTGATGTGTGCATGATCAGCGTGACAGTGATGCCAGCCACGTGATCAGTGCATGAGAGCCACGTGATCAGTGCATGATATGTCACGTGACAGTGTGTGATCAGCCACGTGATCAGTGCATGATCAGCCACGTGATCAGTGCATGATAGCCACGTGATCAGTGCATGATCAGTTACGTGATCAGTGCATGATCAGCCACGTGATCAGTGCATGGTCAGACACGTGACAGTGTATGATCAGCCACGTGATCAGTGCATGATATCCGTGATCAGTGCATGATCATCACGTGATCAGTGTATGATCAGCCACGTGAACAGTGCATGCTCAGTCACGTGATCTGGGCCTGCTAAGCTGCGTGATTACTGTCTGCTCATCTGCTTGACAATTGCCAGCTGAGCTGCACGATTCCTGCCTGTCATCTGCTTGACAATTGCCAGCTGTGCTGCGTAATTCCTGCCTGCTCAGCTGCTTGATTATTGCCAGCTGAGCAGCATGATTCCTCACACCTGAGTTCCATGATTATGCCTGCTGACTGTTTGATTCGTGCCTACTCAGCTCTTTGTTTATTGCCTCCAGAGGCACATGATCAGTGTATGATAGCAAACATGATCAGCGCATGATCAGTCACATGATCAGCGCCATTAAGTCACGTGATCACTACATGATAGTCATGTGATCAGTCCATGCTCAGTCACGGTATCAGTGCATGATCAGCCACGTGATCAGTGCATGATGTCACCAAGATCAGTGTATGATCATCCACGTGATCAGTGCATGATCAGTCATGTGATCAGTGCATGATATAGTCGTGATCAGTGCATGATCAGTCTGTGATCAGTGCATGATAGCCACGTGATCAGTGCATGATCAGTCACGTGATCAGTGCATGATCAGTCACGTGATCAGTGCATGATCAGCCACGTGATCAGTGCATGATCAGCCACGTGATCAGTGCATGATCAGTTACGTGATCAGTGCATGATCATCACGTGATCAGTACATGGTAGCCACGTGATCAGTGCATGATCAGCCGTGATCAGTGCATGATAGCCACGTGATCAGTGCATGATCAGTCACGTGATCAGTGTATGATCAGCCACGTGATCAGTGCATGATCAGTCACGTGATCAGTGCCTGCTGAGCTGCGTGATTACTGTCTGCTCATCTGCTTGACAATTGCCAGCTGAGCTGCACGATTCCTGCCTGCTCAGCTGCTTGATTATTGCCAGCTGAGCAGCATGATTCCTCACACCTGTGTTCCATGATTATTGCCTGCTGACTGTTTGATTCTTGCCTACTCAGCTCTTTGTTTATGCCTCCAGAGGCACATGATCAGTGTATGATAGCAAACATGATCAGCGCATGATCAGTCACATGATCAGCGCCATTAAGTCACGTGATCACTACATGATAGTCATGTGATCAGTCCATGCTCAGTCACGGTATCAGTGCATGATCAGCCACGTGATCAGTGCATGATCTGTCACATGATTAGTGTGATCATCCACGTGATCAGTGCATGGGCAGTCATGTGATCAGTGCATGATATAGGCGTGAACAGTGCATGATCAGTCACGTGATCAGTGCATGATAGCCACGTGATCAGTGCATGATCAGTCACCTGATGGGTGTATGATCATTCACGTGACCTGTACATAGTAGCTACATGATCATTGCATGATCAGCCACGTGAGTAGTGCATGATAGCCACGTGATCAGTGCATGATCAGTCACGTGATCAGTGCATGATCAGTCATGTGACCAGTACATGGTAGCTGCGTGATCATGGCATGATCAGCCACGTGAGCAGTGCATGATAGCCACGTGATCAGTGCATGATCAGAACGTGATCAGTGCATGATCAGTCACGTGATCAGTGCATGATCAGCCACGTGATCAGTGCATGATCAGCACGTGATCAGTGTATGACAGCCACGTGATCAGTGCATGATAGCCACGTGATCAGTGCATGATCAGTCACGTGATCAGTGCATGATCAGTTACGTGATCAGTGCATGATCAGCCACGTGATCAGTGCATGATCAGCCACGTGATCAGTGCATGATCAATTACGTGATCAGTGCATGATCAGTCACGTGATGTACATGATCATTGCATGATCAGCCACGTGATCAGTGCATGATAGCCACGTGATCAGTGCATGATAGCCACGTGATCAGTGCATGATCAGTCATGTGATACGTGTGTGATCAGCCACGTGATCAGTGCATGATATCCACGTGATCAGTGCATGACAGCCACGTGATCAGTGCATGATAGCCACGTGATCAGTGCATGATCAGTCACGTGATCATGTGTGATCAGCCACGTGATCAGTGCATGATGAGCCACGTGATCAGTGCATGATCAATTACGTGATCAGTGCATGATCAGTCACGTGACCAGTACATGGTTGCTACGTGATCGTTGCATGATCAGCCACGTGAGCAGAGCATGATAGCCACGTGATCAGTGCATGATCAGTCACGTGATCAGTACATGATCAGTCACGTGAACAGTGCATGATCATTCGTGATCAGTGCATGATCAGTCACGTGACCAGTATATGGTTGCTACGTGATCATTCCATGACAGCCACGTGAGCAGTGCATGATAGCCACGTGATGTGTGCATGAGTTACGTGAGCAGAGTATGATCAGCCACGTGATCAGTGCATGAGTGCCACGTGATCAGTGCATGATATGTCACGTGACAGGTGTGTGATCAGCCACGTGAACAGTGCATGTTCAGCCACGTGATCAGTGCATGATAGCCACGTGATCAGTGCATGATCAGTTACGTGAGCAGTGTATGATCAGCCACGTGATCAGTGCATGGTCAGACACGTGAACAGTGTATGATCAGCCACGTGATCAGTGCATGATATCCAAGTGATCAGTGCATGATCATCACGTGATCAGTGTATGATCAGCCACGTGAACAGTGCATGCTCAGTCACGTGATCTGGGCCTGCTGAGCTGCGTGATTACTGTCTGCTCATCTGCTTGACAATTGCCAGCTGAGCTGCACGATTCCTGCCTGTCATCTGCTTGACAATTGCCAGCTGTGCTGCGTAATTCCTGCCTGCTCAGCTGCTTGATTATTGCCAGCTGAGCAGCATGATTCCTCACACCTGAGTTCCATGATTATTGCCTGCTGACTGTTTGATTCGTACCTACTCAGCTCTTTGTTTATTGCCTCCAGAGGCACATGATCAGTGTATGATAGCAAACATGATCAGCGCATGATCAGTCACATGATCAGCGCCATTAAGTCACGTGATCACTACATGATAGTCATGTGATCAGTCCATGCTCAGTCACGGTATCAGTGCATGATCAGCCACGTGATCAGTGCATGATCTGTCACAAGATCAGTGTATGATCATCCACGTGATCAGTGCATGGCAGTCATGTGATCAGTGCATGATATAGGCGTGAACAGTGCATGATCAGTCACGTGATCAGTGCATGATAGCCACGTGATCAGTGCATGATCAGTCACCTGATGGGTGTATGATCATTCACGTGACCTGTACATGGTAGCTACATGATCATTGCATGATCAGCCACGTGAGTAGTGCATGATAGCCACGTGATCAGTGCATGATCAGTCACGTGATCAGTGCATGATCAGTCATGTGACCAGTACATGATAGCTGCGTGATCAGTGCATGATCAGCCACGTGATCAGTGCATGATAGCCACGTGATCAGTGCATGATCAGCCACGTGATCAGTGCATGATCAGCCACGTGATCAGTGCATGATAGCCACGTGATCAGTGCATGATCAGTTACGTGATCAGTGCATGATCAGCCACGTGATCAGTGCATGATCAGACACGTGATCAGTGATGATCAGCCACGTGATCAGTGCATGATCCACGTGATCAGTGCATGATCATCACGTGATCAGTGTGATCAGCCACGTGAACAGTGCATGCTCAGTCACGTGATCAGGGCCTGCTGAGCTGCGTGATTACTGTCTGCTCATCTGCTTGACAATTGCCAGCTGAGCTGCACGATTCCTGCCTGTCATCTGCTTGACAATTGCCAGCTGTGCTGCGTAATTCCTGCCTGCTCAGCTGCTTGATTATTGCCAGCTGAGCAGCATGATTCCTCACACCTGAGTTCCATGATTATTGCCTGCTGACTGTTTGATTCGTGCCTACTCAGCTCTTTGTTTATTGCCTCCAGAGGCACATGATCAGTGCATGATAGCAAACATGATCAGTGCATGATCAGTCACATGATCAGCGCCATTAAGTCACGTGATCACTACATGATAGTCACGTGATCAGTCCATGCTCAGTCACGGTATCAGTGCATGATCAGCCACGTGATCAGTGCATGATCAGTCACATGATTAGTGTATGATCATCCACGTGATCAGTGCATGATCAGTCATGTGATCAGTGCATGATATAGACGTGATCAGTGCATGTTCAGTCTCGTGATCAGTGCATGATAGCCACGTGATCAGTGCATGATCAGTCACGTGATGGGTGCATGATCATTCACGTGACCTGTACATGGTAGCTACATGATCATTGCATGATCAGCGTGAGCAGTGCATGATAGCCACGTGATCAGTGCATGATCATCACGTGATCAGTGCATGATCAGTCATGTGACCAGTACATGGTAGCTGCGTGATCATGGCATGATCAGCCACGTGAGCAGTGCATGATAGCCACGTGATCAGTGCATGATCAGACACGTGATCAGTGCATGATCAGTCCCGTGATCAGTGCATGATCAGCCACGTGATCAGTGCATGATCAGCCACGTGATCAGTGTGTGATCAGCCACGTGATCAGTGCATGATAGCGTGATCAGTGCATGATCAGTCACGTGATCAGTGCATGATCAGTCATGTGATCAGTGCATGATCAGCCACGTGATCAGTGCATGATCAGCCACATGATCAGTGCATGATCAATTACGTGATCAGTGCATGATCAGTCACGTGACCAGTACATGGTAGCTCGTGATCATTGCCTGATCAGCCACGTGATCAGTGCATGAGTAGCCGTGATCAGTGCATGATAGCCACGTGATCAGTGCATGATCAGTCACGTGATCGTGTGTGATCAGCCACGTGATCAGTGCATGATATCCCGTGATCAGTGCATGATCAGCGTGATCAGTGCATGAGCCAGGATCAGTGCATGATCCCGTGATCATGTGTGATCAGCCACGTGATCAGTGCATGATGAGCCACGTGATCAGTGCAGGATCAATTCGTGATCAGTGCATGATCAGTCCATGACCAGTACATGGTTGCTACGTGATCGTGCATGATCAGCCACGTGAGCAGAGCATGATAGCCACGTGATCAGTGCATGATAGTCACGTGATCAGTACATGATCAATGCGTGATCAGTGCATGATCAGCCGTGATCAGTGCATGATCAGTCACGTGATCAGTGCATGATCAGCCACGTGATCAGTGCATGACCAGCCACGTGATCAGTGCATGATCAGCCACGTGATCAGTGCATGATAGCCACGTGATCAGTGCATGATCAGCAAATGATCAGTGCATGATCAGTTACGTGATCAGTGCATGATAGCCGTGATCAGTGCATGATCAGTCATGTGATACGTGTGATCAGCCACGTGATCAGTGCATGATATCCACGTGATCAGTGCATGATCAGCCACGTGATCAGTGCATGCATGAGAGCCACGGGATCAGTGCATGATCAGTCACGTGATGCATGTGTGATCAGCCACGTGATCAGTGCATGATAGCCACGTGATCAGTGCAGGATCAATTCGTGATCAGTGCATGATCAATCCCGTGACCAGTACATGGTTGCTTCGTGATCGTTGCATGATCAGCCACGTGGGCAGAGCATGATAGCCACGTGTCAGTGCATGATCAGTCACGTGATCAGTACATGTCAGTCAGACAGTGCATGATCATTTCGTGATCTTTGCAGTCATCACGTTACCAGTATATGGTTGCTACGTGATCATTCCATGACAGCCACGTGAGCAGTGCATGATAGCCGTGATGTGTGCATGGAGTTACGTGAGCAGAGTATGATCAGCCACGTAGTCAGTGCATGAGAGCCACGTGATCAGTGCATGATATGTCACGTGACAGGTGTGTGATCAGCCACGTGAACAGTGCATGTTCAGCCACGTGATCAGTGCATGATAGCCGTGATCAGTGCATGATCAGATACGTGAGCAGTGTATGATCAGCCACGTGATCAGTGCATGGTCAGACACGTGATCAGTGTATGATCAGCCACGTGAACAGTGCATGATATCCAAGTGATCAGTGCATGATCATCACGTGATCAGTGTATGATCAGCCACGTGAACAGTGCATGCTCAGTCACGTGATCAGGGCCTGCTGAGCTGCGTGATCACTGTCTGCTCATCTGCTTGACAATTGCCAGCTGAGCTGCACGATTCCTGCCTGTCATCTGCTTGACAATTGCCAGCTGTGCTGCGTAATTCCTGCCTGCTCAGCTGCTTGATTATTGCCAGCTGAGCAGCATGATTCCTCACACCTGAGTTCCATGATTATTGCCTGCTGACTGTTTGATTCGTGCCTACTCAGCTCTTTGTTTATTGCCTCCAGAGGCACGTGATCAGTGCATGATAGCAAACATGATCAGCGCATGATCAGTCACGTGATCAGTGCCATTCAGTCACGTGATCAGTGCATGATAGTCATGTGATCAGTGCATGCTCATCACGGTATCAGTGCATGATCAGCCACGTGATCAGTGCATGATCTGTCACGTGATCAGTGCATGATCATCCACGTGATCAGTGCATGCAGTCACGTGATCAGTGCATGATATGGCACGTGAACAGTGCATGATCATCTCGTGATCAGTGCATGATAGCCACGTGATCAGTGCATGATCAGTCACGTGATCAGTGCATGATCAGCCACGTGATCAGTGCATGATCAGCCACGTAATTAGTGCATGATCAGCCACGTGATCAGTGCATGATCAATTGCGTGATCAGTGCATGATCAGCCACGTGACCAGTGCATGGTCAGCCACGTGATCATTGCATGATCAGCCACGTGATCAGTGCATGATAGCCACGTGATCAGTGCATGATGTCACGTGATCAGTGTGATCAGCCACGTGAACAGTGCATGCTCATCACGTGATCTGGGCCATGCTGAGCTGCGTGATTACTGTCTGCTCATCTGCTTGACAATTGCCAGCTGAGCTGCACGATTCCGCCTGCTCAGCTGCTTGATTGTGCCAACTGAGCAGCATGATTCCTCACACCTGAGTTCCATGATTATTGCCTGCTGACTGTTTGATTCAGTGCCTACTCAGCTCTTTGTTTGTGCCTCCAGAGGCACATGATCAGTGTATGATAGCAAACATGATCAGCGCATGATCAGTCACATGATCAGCGCCATTAAGTCACGTGATCACTACATGATAGTCATGTGATCAGTCCATGCTCAGTCACGGTATCAGTGCATGATCAGCCACGTGATCAGTGCATGATCTGTCACAAGATTATGTATGATCATCACGTGATCAGTGCACGGGTAGTCATGTGATCAGTGCATGATATAGGCGTGAACAGTGCATGATCAGTCTCGTGATCAGTGCATGATAGCCACGTGATCAGTGCATGATCAGTCACCTGATGGGTGTATGATCATTCCGTGACAGCCTGTACATGGTAGCTACATGATCATTGCATGATCAGCCACGTGATAGTTCATGATAGCCGTGATCACTGCATGATCAGTCGCGTGATCAGTGCATGATCAGTCATGTGACCAGTACATGGTATTGCGTGATCATGGCATGATCAGCCACGTGAGCAGTGCATGATAGCCACGTGATCAGTGCATGATCAGACACGAAATCAGTGCATGATCAGTCACGTGATCAGTGCATGATCAGCCACGTGATCAGTGCATGACCAGGCACGTGATGATCAGTGTATGTCCAGCCAAGTGATCAGTGCATGATAGCCCGTGATGATCAGTGCATGATCAGTACGTGATCAGTGCATGATCAGTTATGTGATCAGTGCATATGATCAGCCACGTGATCAGTGCATGATCAGCCACATGATCAGTGCATGATCAATTCGTGCTCAGTGCATGATCAGTCACGTGACCAATGCATGATCATTGCCTGATCAGCCACGTGATCAGTGCATGATAGCCACGTGATCAGTGCATGATAGCCACGTGATCAGTGCATGATCAGTCATGTGATAGTGCATGATCAGCCACATGATCAGTGCATGATATCCACGTGATCAGTGCATGACAGCCACGTGATCAGTGCATGAGCCACGGGATCAGTGCATGATCAGTCACGTGATACATGTGTGATCAGCCGCGTGATCAGTGCATGATGAGCCACGTGATCAGTGCAGGATCAATTGCGTGATCAGTGCATGATCAGTCACGTGACCAATACATGGTTGCTCGTGATCGTTGCATGATCAGCCACGTGAGCAGAGCATGATAGCCACGTGGTCAGTGCATGATCAATCACGTGATCAGTACATGATCAATCACGTGAACAGTGCATGATCATTTGCGTGATCTTTGCATGATCAGTCACGTTACCAGTATATGGTTGCTACGTGATCATTCCATGGCGAGCCACGTGAGCAGTGCATGATAGCCGTGATGTGTGCATGAGTTACGTGAGCAGAGTATGATCAGCCGTGATCAGTGCATGAGTGCCACGTGATCAGTGCATGATATGTCACGTGACAGGTGTGTGATCAGCCGTGAACAGTGCATGTTCAACCACGTGATCAGTGCATGATAGCCGTGATCAGTGCATGATCAGTTACGTGAGCAGTGTATGATCAGCCACGTGATCAGTGCATGATCAGACACGTGAACAGTGTGTGATCAGCCACGTGATCAGTGCATGATATCCACGTGGTCAGTGCATGATCATCACGTGATCAGTGTATGATCAGCCACGTGATCAGTGCATGCTCAGTCACGTGATCTGTGCATGCTGAGCTGCGTGATTACTGTCTGCTCATCTGCTTGACAATTGCCAGCTGAGCTGCGATTCCTGCCTGTCATCTGCTTGACAATTGCCAGCTGTGCTGCATAATTCCTGCCTGCTCAGCTGCGTGATTATTGCCAGCTGAGCAGCATGATTCCTCACACCTGAGTTCCATGATTATTGCCTGCTGACTGTTTGATTCGTGCCTACTCAGCTCTTGTTTATTGCCTCCAGAGGCACATGATCAGTGTATGATAGCAAACATGATCAGTGCATGATCAGTCACGTGATCAGCGCCATTAAGTCACGTGATCACTACATGATAGTCACGTGATCAGTCCATGATCAGTCACGGTATCAGTGCATGATCAGCCACGTGATCAGTGCATGATCTGTCACAAGATCAGTGCATGATCATCCACGTGATCAGTGCATGGGCATCATGTGATCAGTGCATGATATAGCGTGATCAGTGCATGATCAGTCACGTGATCAGTGCATGATAGTCACGTGATCAGTGCATGATCAGTCACGTGATGTGCATGATCAGTCACGTGACCAGTACATGGTAGCTACTGATCATTGCATGATCAGCCACGTGAGTAGTGCATGATAGCCACATGATCAGTGCATGATCAGTTACGTGATCAGTGCATGATCAGTCATGTGACCAATACATGGTAGCTGCGTGATGTGGCGCAGTGCACGTGATCAGTGCATGATAGCCACGTGATCAGTGTGTGATCAGCCACGTGATCAGTGCATGTTCAGCCACGTGATCAGTGCATGATCAGCCACGTGATCAGTGCATGATCAGTTACGTGAGCAGTGTATGATCAGCCACGTGATCAGTGCATGGTCAGACACGTGAACAGTGTATGATCAGCCACGTGATCAGTGCATGATATCCAAGTGATCAGTGCATGATCATCACGTGATCAGTGTATGATCAGCCACGTGAACAGTGCATGCTCAGTCACGTGATCTGGGCCTGCTGAGCTCGTGATTACTGTCTGCTCATCTGCTTGACAATTGCCAGCTGAGCTGCACGATTCGCCTGTCATCTGCTTGACAATTGCCAGCTGTGCTGCGTAATTCCTGCCTGCTCAGCTGCTTGATTATTGCCAGCTGAGCAGCATGATTCCTCACACCTGAGTTCCATGATTATTGCCTGCTGACTGTTTGATTCGTGCCTACTCAGCTCTTTGTTTATTGCCTCCAGAGGCACATGATCAGTGTATGATAGCAAACATGATCAGCGCATGATCAGTCACATGATCAGCGCCATTAAGTCACGTGATCACTACATGATAGTCATGTGATCAGTCCATGCTCATCACGGTATCAGTGCATGATCAGCCACGTGATCAGTGCATGATCTGTCACAAGATTAGTGTATGATCATCCACGTGATCAGTGCGGGCAGTCATGTGATCAGTGCATGATATAGGCGTGAACAGTGCATGATCAGTCTCGTGATCAGTGCATGATAGCCACGTGATCAGTGCATGATCAGTCACCTGATGGGTGTATGATCATTCACGTGACTGTACATGGTAGCTACATGATCATTGCATGATCAGCCACGTGATAGTTCATGATAGCCACGTGATCACTGCATGATCATCACGTGATCAGTGCATGATCAGTCATGTGACCAGTACATGGTAGCTGCGTGATCATGGCATGATCAGCCGCGTGAGCAGTGCATGATAGCCACGTGATCAGTGCATGATCAGACACGAGATCAGTGCATGATCAGTCACGTGATCAGTGCATGATCAGCCACGTGATCAGTGCATGACCAGGCACGTGATCAGTGTATGTCCAGCCAAGTGATCAGTGCATGATAGCCACGTGATCAGTGCATGATCAGTCACGTGATCAGTGCATGATCAGTTATGTGATCAGTGTGTATCAGCCACGTGATCAGTGCATGATCAGCCACATGATCAGTGCATGATCAATTCGTGATCAGTGCATGATCAGTCACGTGACCAGTACATGGTCAGCTCGTGATCATTGCCTGATCAGCCACGTGATCAGTGCATGATAGCCACGTGATCAGTGCATGATAGCCACGTGATCAGTGCATGATCAGTCATGTGATACGTGTGATCAGCCCGTTCAGTGCATGATATCCACGTGATCAGTGCATGACAGCCACGTGATCAGTGCATGAGAGCCACGGATCAGTGCATGATCAGTCACGTGATACATGTGTGATCAGCCACGTGATCAGTGCATGATGAGCCACGTGATCAGTGCAGGATCAATTACGTGATCAGTGCATGATCAGTCACACAGTGATGATACATGGTTGCTCGTGATCGTTGCATGATCAGCCACGTGAGCAGAGCATGATAGCCACGTGGTCAGTGCATGATCAGTCACGTGATCAGTACATGATCAGTCACGTGAACAGTGCATGATCATTTACGTGATCTTTGCATGATCAGTCACGTTACCAGTATATGGTTGCTCGTGATCATTCCATGACGAGCCACGTGAGCAGTGCATGATAGCCACGTGATGTGTGCATGAGTTACGTGAGCAGAGTATGATCAGCCACGTGATCAGTGCATGGTGCCACGTGATCAGTGCATGATATGTCACGTGACAGGTGTGTGATCAGCCACGTGAACAGTGCATGTTCAGCCACGTGATCAGTGCATGATGTACGTGATCAGTGCATGATCAGTTGCGTGAGCAGTGCATGATCAGCCACGTGATCAGTACATGGTCAGACACGTGAACAGTGTATGATCAGCCACGTGATCAGTGCATGATATCCAAGTGATCAGTGCATGATCATCACGTGATCAGTGTATGATCAGCCACGTGAACAGTGCATGCTCAGTCACGTGATCAGGGCCTGCTGAGCTGCGTGATTACTGTCTGCTCATCTGCTTGACAATTGCCAGCTGGGCTGCACGATTCCTGCCTGTCATCTGCTTGACAATTGCCAGCTGTGCTGCGTAATTCCTGCCTGCTCAGCTGCTTGATTATTGCCAGCTGAGCAGCATGATTCCTCACACCTGAGTTCCATGATTATTGCCTGCTGACTGTTTGATTGGTGCCTACTCAGCTCTTTGTTTATTGCCTCCAGAGGCACATGATCAGTGTATGATAGCAAACATGATCAGCGCATGATCAGTCACATGATCAGCGCCATTAAGTCACGTGATCACTACATGATAGTCATGTGATCAGTCCATGCTCAGTCGCGGTATCAGTGCATGATCAGCCACGTGATCAGTGCATGATCTGTCACAAGATTAGTGTATGATCATCCACGTGATCAGTGCAGGGCAGTCATGTGATCAGTGCATGATATAGACGTGAACAGTGCATGATCAGTCTCGTGATCAGTGCATGATAGCCACGTGATCAGTGCATGATCAGTCACCTGATCGGTGTATGATCATTCACGTGACCTGTACATAGTAGCTACATGATCATTGCATGATCAGCCACGTGAGCAGTGCATGATAGCCACGTGATCAGTGCATGATCAGTCACGTGATCAGTGCATGATCAGTCATGTGACCAGTACAGGTAGCTCGTCATCAGCGATGTGCGTGAGCAGTGCATGATAACCACGTGATCAGTGCATGATCAGCCAGGATCATGCATCAGCCCGTGATCAGTGCATGATCGAACGAGATCATGCATGATCAGTCGTGATCAGTGCATGATCAGCCACGTGATCAGTGCATGACCAGCATGATCAGTGTATGTTCACAAGTGATCAGTGCATGATAGCCACGTGATCAGTGCATGATCAGCCACGTGATCAGTGCATGATCAGTTACGTGATCAGTGTATGATCAGCCACGTGATCAGTGCATGATCAGCCACGTGATCAGTGTGATCAATTCTGATCAGTGCATGATCAGTCGTGACCAGTACATGGTAGCTACGCGATCATTGCCTGATCAGCCACGTGATCAGTGCATGATAGCCACGTGATCAGTGCATGATTAGCCGCGTGATCAGTGCATGATCAGTCATGTGATGCGTGTGTGATCAGCCACGTAGCCAGTGCATGATATCCCGTGATCAGTGCATGATCAGCCAGTGATCAGTGCATGAGAGCCACGTGATCAGTGCATGATCAGTCACGTGATACATGTGCATGATCAGCCACGTGATCAGTGCATGATGAGCCACGTGATCAGTGCAGGATCAATTGCGTGATCAGTGCATGATGATCAGCAGTGCCAGTGCATGGTAGCTCGTGATCGGTGCATGATCAGCCACGTGAGCAGCATGATAGCCACGTGAAGTGCATGATCAGTCACGTGATCAGTACATGATCAACCGTGATCAGTGCATGATCAGTTACGTGATCAGTGCATGATCATTCGTGACCGGTACATGGTTGCTCCGTGATCATTGCATGGCAGCCCGTGAGCAGTGCATGATAGCCACGTGATCAGTGTGCATGATTCGTGAGCAGAGTATGATCAGCCACGTGATCAGTGCATGGTGCGTGATCAGTGCATGATGTCACGTGCAGTAGTGTGATCAGCCCGTGACAGTGCATGTTCAGCCACGTGATCAGTGCATGATAGCCACGTGATCAGTGTGATCAGTCAGTGACATGTAGTCAGTCACGTGATCAGTGCATGGTAGCCACGTGATCAGTGCATGATCAGCCACGTGATCAGTGCATGAGCCACGTGATCAGTGCATGTAGTCATACGTGATCATGTGATGGCTGCAATGATCAGTGCATGATAAGCCACGTGATCAATGCATGATCAGTCCGTGATCAGTGCATGATCAGTCACGTGATCAGTACATGGTACTGTCCAGTCATTGCATGATCAGCCACGTGAGCAGTGCATGATAGCCACGTGATCAGTGCATGATCAGCCACGTGATCAGTGCATGATCAGTCACGTGATCAGTGCATGATCAGCCGTGATCAGTGCATGATCAGCCACGTGATCAGTGCATGATGCCCGTGATCAGTGCATGATCAGTGCGTGATCAGTGCATGATCAGTCACGTGACCAGTGCATGATCAGCCGTGATCCGTGCATGATCAGCCACGTGATCAGTGCATGATCGTCCACGTGATCAGTGCATGATCAGCCCGCGTGATCAGTGCATGATAGCACGTGATCAGTGCATGATCAGCCACGTGATCAGTGCAGTAGTCACGTGATCAGTGCATGATCAGTGCATCCGTGATCGTGCACGTGATCACTAGTAGTCAATTGCATTGAGAGCCACGTGATCAGTGCATGATCATCCGTGATACATGTGTGATCAGCCGTGATCAGTGCATGATGAGCCAGTGATCAGTGCAGGATCAATTCGTGATCAGTGCATGATCAGTCGCGTGACCAGTACATGGTTGCTCACGTGATCGTTGCATGATCAGCCACGTGAGCAGAGCATGATAGCCGCGTGGTCAGTGCATGATCAGTCACGTGATCAGTACATGATCAGTCCGTGAACAGTGCATGATCATTTACGTGATCTGTGCATGATCATCACGTTACCAGATGGTCTTCGTGATCATTCCATGACAGCCCGTGAGCAGTGCATGATAGCCGTGATGTATGCATGATTACGTGAGCAGTATGATCAGCGTGATCAGTGCATGAGTGCCACGTGATCAGTGCATGATATGTCACGTGACAGGTGTGTGATCAGCCACGTGAACAGTGCATGTTCAGCCACGTGATCAGTGCATGATAGCCACGTGATCAGTGCATGATCAGTTACGTGAGCAGTGTATGATCAGCCACGTGATCAGTGCATGGTCAGACGCGTGAACAGTGTATGATCAGCCACGTGATCAGTGCATGATATCCAAGTGATCAGTGCATGATCATCACGTGATCAGTGTATGATCAGCCACGTGAACAGTGCATGCTCAGTCACGTGATCTGGGCCTGCTGAGCTGCGTGATTACTGTCTGCTCATCTGCTTGACAATTGCCAGCTGAGCTGCACGATTCCTGCCTGTCATCTGCTTGACAATTGCCAGCTGTGCTGCGTAATTCCTGCCTGCTCAGCTGCTTGATTATTGCCAGCTGAGCAGCATGATTCCTCACACCTGAGTTCCATGATTATTGCCTGCTGACTGTTTGATTCGTGCCTACTCAGCTCTTTGTTTATTGCCTCCAGAGGCACATGATCAGTGTATGATAGCAAACATGATCAGCGCATGATCAATCACATGATCAGCGCATTAAGTCACGTGATCACTGCATGATAGTCATGTGATCAGTCCATGCTCAATCGCGGTATCAGTGCATGATCAGCCACGTGATCAGTGCATGATCTGTCACAAGATTAGTGTATGATCATCCACGTGATCAGTGCATGAGCGGTCATGTGATCAGTGCATGATATAGGCGTGAACAGTGCATGATCAGTCTCGTGAGTCAGTGCATGTGCCACGTGATCAGTGCATGATCAGTCACCTGATGGGTGTATGATCATTCACGTGACCTGTACATGGTAGCTACATGATCATTGCATGATCAGCCACGTGATAGTTCATGATAGCCACGTGATCACTGCATGATCAGTCACGTGATCAGTGCATGATCAGTCATGTGACCAGTGCATGGTAGCTGCGTGATCATGGCATGATCAGCCACGTGAGCAGTGCATGATAGCCACGTGATCGCATGTCAGACACGAGATCAGTGCATGATCAGCCACGTGATCAGTGCATGATCAGCACGTGATCAGTGCATGATCAGGCACGTGATCAGTGTATGATCAGCCACGTGTGATCAGTGCATGGTAGCCACGTGATCAGTGCATGATCATTCACGTGATCAGTGCATGATCAGTCACGTGATCTGTATGATCAGCCCGTGATCAGTGCATGATCAGCCACGTGATCAGTGCATGATCAATTCGTGATCAGTGCATGATCAGTCACGTGACCAGTACATGGTAGCTCGTGATATTGCCTGATCAGCCACGTGATCAGTGCATGATAGCCACGTGATCAGTGCATGATCAGTCATGTGATCGTGTGTGATCAGCCGTGATCAGTGCATGATATCCACGTGATCAGTGCATGACAGCCGTGATCAGTGCATGATACGGGATCAGTGCATGATCAGTCACGTGATACATGTATGATCAGCCACGTGATCAGTGCATGAGCCACGTGATCAGTGCAGGATCAATACGTGATCAGTGCATGATCAGTCACGTGACCAGAGTATGGTTGCTCGTGATGGTGCATGATCAGCCACGTGAGCAGTGCATGATGGCCATGGTCAGTGCATGATCAGTCACGTGATCAGTACGCGATCATCCGTGAACAGTGCATGATCATTCGTGATCTTTGCATGATCATCCGTGCAGTATATGGTTGCTCGTGATCATTCCATGAGCCGCGTGAGCAGTGCATGATAGCCACGTGATGTGCATGAGTTACGTGAGCAGAGTATGATCAGCCACGTGATCAGTGCATGGTGCCGCGTGATCAGTGCATGATATATCGCGTGCAGGTGTGTGATCAGCGTGAACAGTGCATGTTCAGCCACGTGATCAGTGCATGATAGCCACGTGATCAGTGCATGATCAGTTACGTGAGCAGTGTATGATCAGCGTGATCAGTGCATGGTCGGACACGTGAACAGTGTATGATCAGCCACGTGATCAGTGCATGATATCCAGTGATCAGTGCATGATCATCACGTGATCAGTGTATGATCAGCCACGTGAACAGTGCATGCTCAGTCCGTGATCGGGCCTGCTGAGCTGCGTGATTACTGTCTGCTCATCTGCTTGACAATTACCAGCTGAGCTGCACGATTCCTGCCTGTCATGCTTGACAATTGCCAGCTGTGCTGCGTAATTCCTGCCTGCTCAGCTGCTTGATTATTGCCAGCTGAGCAGCATGATTCCTCACACCTGAGTTCCATGATTATTGCCTGCTGACTGTTTGATTCGTGCCTACTCAGCTCTTTGTTTATTGCCTCCAGAGGCACATGATCAGTGTATGATAGCAAACATGATCAGCGCATGATCAGTCACATGATCAGCGCCATTAAGTCACGTGATCACTACATGATAGTCATGTGATCAGTCCATGCTCAGTCACGGTATCAGTGCATGATCAGCCACGTGATCAGTGCATGATCTGTCACAAGATTAGTGTATGATCATCCGCGTGATCAGTGCACGGGCAGTCATGTGATCAGTGCATGATATAGGCGTGAACAGTGCATGATCAGTCTCGTGATCAGTGCATGATAGCCACGTGATCAGTGCATGATCAGTCACCTGATGGGTGTATGATCATTCACGTGACCTGTACATGGTAGCTACATGATCATTGCATGATCAGCCACGTGATAGTTCATGATAGCCACGTGATCACTGCATGATCAGTACGTGATCAGTGCATGATCAGTCATGTGACCAGTACATGGTAGCTCGTGATCATGTGCATGATCAGCCACGTGAGCAGTGCATGATAGCCGTGATCAGTGCATGATCCACGTGATCAGTGCATGATCAGTCCGTGATCAGTGCATGATCAGCCACGTGATCAGTGCATGATCAGCGTGATCAGTGCATGATCAGCCACGTGATCAGTGCATGACAGGCACGTGATCAGTGCATGTCAGCCACGTGATCAGTGCATGATCAGCCACGTGGTCAGTGCATGATCAGTCACGTGATCAGTGCATGATCAGTTACGTGATCAGTGTATGATCAGCCACGTGATCAGTGCGTGATCAGCCATGATCAGTGCGATCCATCGTGATCAGGCATGATCAGTCACGTGACCAGTACATGGTAGCACGTGATCATTGCCTGATCAGCCGCGTGATCAGTGCATGATCAGCCACGTGATCAGTGCATGTAGCCACGTGATCAGTGCATGATCAGTCACGTGATCAGTGCATGATCAGACGTGATCAGTGCATGATAGTCACGTGATCAGTGCATGACAGCCACGTGATCAGTGCGTGATCAGCCGTGATCAGTGCATGATCAGTCACGTGATCAGTGCGATCAGCCACGTGATCAGTGCATGATGAGCCATGTCAGTGCAGGATCAATTCCGTGATCGGTGCATGATCAGTCACGTGATCAGTACATGGTTGCTACGTGATCGTTGCCTGAAGCGTGATCAGTGCATGATAGCCACGTGATCAGTGCATGATCAGTCACGTGATCAGTACATGAAGTCACGTGAACAGTGCATGATCATTTCGTGATCTTTGCATGATCAGTCACGTTACCAGTATATGGTTGCTACGTGATCATTCCATGACAGCCACGTGCAGTGCATGATAGACACGTGATGTGTGCATGAGTTACGTGAGCAGAATATGATCAGCCACGTGATCAGTGCATGATGCCACGTGATCAGTGCATGATATGTCACGTGACAGTGTGTGATCAGCCACGTGATCAGTGCATGTTCAGCCGTGATCAGTGCATGATGTCACGTGATCAGTGCATGATCAGTTCGTGAGCAGTGTATGATCAGCCACGTGATCAGTGCATGATCAGCCACGTGATCAGTGCATGATCAGCCGCGTGATCAGTGCATGATCAGCCACGTGATCAGTGCATGATCAGTCACGTGAGCAGTATGATCAGCCACGTGATCAGTGCATGATCAGCCACGTGATCAGTGCATGATCAGCCACGTGATCAGTGCATGATCAGCCACGTGACCAGTGCATGATGCCACGTGATCAGTGCATGATCAGCCACGTGATCAGTGCATGATAGTCACGTGATCAGTGCATGATCAGCCACGTGATCAGTGCATGATCAGTCACGTGATCAGTGCATGATCAGCCACGTGATCAGTGCATGATTGCCAAGTGATCAGTGCATGATAGCCACGTGATCAGTGCATGATCAGTCACGTGATCAGTGCATGATCAGTTACGTGATCAGTGCATGATCAGTCACGTGATCAGTGCATGATCAGCCACGTGATCAGTGCATGATCAATTCGTGATCAGTGCATGATCAGTCACGTGACCAGTACATGGTAGCCACGTGATCATTGCATGATCAGCCAGTCAGTGCATGGTCATCGCAGTGATCAGTGCATGATCAGTCACGTGATCATGTGATCAGCCACGTGATCAGTGCATGATACGCGTGATCAGTGCATGATCCAGTCCGTGATCATGTGTGATCAGCCACGTGATCAGTGCATGATGAGCCACGTGATCAGTGCAGGATCAATTGCGTGATCAGTGCATGATCAGTCACGTGACCAGTGCATGGTTGCTACGTGATCGTTGCATGATCAGCCACGTGAGCAGAGCATGATAGCCACGTGGTCAGTGCATGATCAGTCACGTGATCAGTACATGATCAGTCACGTGACAGTGCATGATCAGTTACGTGATCAGTGCATGATCATCACGTGCAGTATATGGTTGCTCGTGATCATTCCATGACCAGCCACGTGAGCAGTGCATGATAACCACGTGATGTGTGCATGAGTTCGTGAGCAGAGTATGATCAGCCACGTGATCAGTGCATGAGTGCCACGTGATCAGTGCATGATATGTCGCGTGACAGGTGTGTGATCAGCCACGTGAACAGTGCATGTTCAGCCACGTGATCAGTGCATGATAGCCACGTGATCAGTGCATGATCAGTTACGTGAGCAGTGTATGATCAGCCACGTGATCAGTGCATGGTCAGACACGTGAACAGTGTATGATCAGCCACGTGATCAGTGCATGATATCCAAGTGATCAGTGCATGATCATCGCGTGATCAGTGTATGATCAGCCACGTGAACAGTGCATGCTCAGTCACGTGATCTGGGCCTGCTGAGCTGCGTGATTACTGTCTGCTCATCTGCTTGACAATTGCCAGCTGAGCTGCACGATTCCTGCCTGTCATCTGCTTGACAATTGCCAGCTGTGCTGCATAATTCCTGCCTGCTCAGCTGCTTGATTATTGCCAGCTGAGCAGCATGATTCCTCACACCTGAGTTCCATGATTATTGCCTGCTGACTGTTTGATTCGTACCTACTCAGCTCTTTGTTTATTGCCTCCAGAGGCACATGATCAGTGTATGACAGCAAACATGATCAGCGCATGATCAGTCACATGATCAGCGCCATTAAGTCACGTGATCACTACATGATAATCATGTGATCAGTCCATGCTCAGTCACGGTATCAGTGCATGATCAGCCACGTGATCAGTGCATGATCTGTCACAAGATTAGTGTATGATCATCCACGTGATCAGTGCAGGGCAGTCATGTGATCAGTGCATGATATAGACGTGAACAGTGCATGATCAGTCTCGTGATCAGTGCATGATAGCCACGTGATCAGTGCATGATCAGTCAGTGGGTGTATGATCATTCACGTGACAGTACAGTTGTAGATCATTGCATGATCAGCCACGTGATAGTGCATGATAGCCACGTGATCACTGCATGATCAGTTACGTGATCAGTGCATGATCAGTCATGTGACCAGTACATGGTAGCTGCGTGATCATGCATGATCAGCCACGTAGCAGTGCATGATAGCCGTGATCAGTGCAGTAGCCACGTGATCAGTGCATGATCAGTCATGTGATCATGTGTGATCAGCCACGTGATCAGTGCATGATATCCACGTGATCGGTGCATGATCAGCCGCGTGATCAGTGCATGAGGCCACGTGATCAGTGCATGATCAGTCACGTGATCATGTGATCAGCCACGTGATCAGTGCATGATAGACCACGTGATCAGTGGGATCAATTCGTGATCAGTGCATGATCATCCGTGACCCAGTACATGGTTGCTACGTGATCATTGCATGATCAGCCGTGATCAGTGCATGATAGCCACGTGATCAGTGCATGATCATCACGTGATCAGTACATGATCAGTCACGTGAACAGTGCATGATCATTTCGTGATCTTTGCATGATCAGTCCGTGAGTACCATGATTGCTACGTGATCATTGCATGAGCCACGTGATCAGTGCATGATAGCCACGTGATGTGCATGATCAGATTCACGTGATCAGTGTATGATCAGCCACGTGATCAGTGCATGGTGCCACGTGATCAGTGCATGATCATCACGTGACAGGTGTGTGATCAGCCACGTGATCAGTGCATGATCAGCCACGTGATCAGTGCATGATAGCCACGTGATCAGTGCATGATCAGTTACGTGAGCAGTGCATGATCAGCCCGTGATCAGTGCATGGTCAGAACCGTGAACAGTGTATGATCAGCCACGTGATCAGTGCATGATATCCACGTGATCAGTGCATGATCATCACGTGATCAGTGTATGATCAGCCACGTGAACAGTGCATGCTCAGTCACGTGATCTGGGCCTGATGAGCTGCGTGATTACTGTCTGCTCCATCTGCAGCAATGCACGGTCACTGCCTGTCATCTGCTTGACAGTTGCCAGCTGTGCTGCATAATTCCCTGCCTGTTCAGCTGCTTGATTATTGCCAGCTGAGCAGCATGATTCCTCACACCTGAGTTCCATGATTATTGCCTGCTGACTGTTTGATTCGTGCCTACTCAGCTCTTTGTTTATTGCCTCCAGAGGCACATGATCAGTGTATGATAGCAAACATGATCAGTGCATGATCAGTCACATGATCAGCGCCATTAAGTCACGTGATCACTCG
>NW_026894914.1:0-58082 GCF_032452875.1 Bos javanicus
GCCACGTGATGTGTGCATGAGTTCGTGAGCAGAGTATGATCAGCCACGTGATCAGTGCATGAGTTACAGCGTGATCAGTGCATGATATGTCACGTGACGGTGTGATCAGCCACGTGAACAGTGCATGATCAGCCACGTGATCAGTGCATGATGACGTGATCAGTGCAATACGTCATGATCAGTGCATGATCAGTTACGTGAGCAGTGTATGATCAGCCACGTGATCAGTGCATGGTCAGAACGTGAACAGTGTGATCAGCCACGTGATCAGTGCATGATATCCAAGTGATCAGTGCATGATCATCACGTGATCAGTGTATGATCAGCCACGTGAACAGTGCATGCTCAGTCACGTGATCTGGGCCTGCTGAGCTGCGTGATTACTGTCTGCTCATCTGCTTGACAATTGCCAGCTGGGCTGCACGATTCCTGCCTGTCATCTGCTTGACAATTGCCAGCTGTGCTGCGTAATTCCTGCCTGCTCAGCTGCTTGATTATTGCCAGCTGAGCAGCATGATTCCTCACACCTGAGTTCCATGATTATTGCCTGCTGACTGTTTGATTCGTGCCTACTCAGCTCTTTGTTTATTGCCTCCAGAGGCACATGATCAGTGTATGATAGCAAACATGATCAGCGCATGATCAGTCACATGATCAGCGCCATTAAGTCACGTGATCACCATGATAGTCATGTGATCAGTCCATGCTCAGTCACGGTATCAGTGCATGATCAGCCACGTGATCAGTGCATGATCATCACAGATCAGTGTATGATATCCACGTGATCAGTGCATGCAGTCATGTGATCAGTGCATGATATGACGTGATCAGTGCATGATCAGCCATTGATCAGTGCATGATGCCACGTGATCAGTGCATGATCAGTCACCTGATGAGTGTATGATCAGTCCACGATCACCTGCATGGTAGCTACATGATCAGCATGATCAGCCACGTGAGTAGTGCATGATAGCCACGTGATCAGTGCATGATCATCACGTGATCAGTGCATGATCAGTCATGTGACCAGTACATGGTAGCTGCGTGATCATGTGATGCCACGTGATCAGTGCATGATAGCCACGTGATCAGTGCATGATCAGCTGCGTGATCAGTGCATGATCAGCAGTGATCAGTGCATGATAGCCACGTGATCAGTGCATGATCAGTCCGTGATCAGTGCATGATCAGTTGTGATCAGTGTGATCAGCCACGTGATCAGTGCATGATCAGCCACGTGATCAGTGCATGATCAATTAGTGATCAGTGCATGATCAGTCACGTGATCAGTGCATGGTAGCTACATGATCGTGCATGATCAGTGCATCGGTGATGCATGATTAACCCGTGATCAGTGCATGATCAGCCACGTGATCAGTGCATGATCAGTCGTGACATGTGTAGATCATGCGCAGTCAGTGCATGATAGCCACGTGATCAGTGCATGATAGCCACGTGATCAGTGCATGATCAGTCATGTGATCGTGTGTGATCAGCCACGTGATCAGTGCATGATATCCACGTGATCAGTGCATGATCAGCCCGTGATCAGTGCATGATCAGGATCAGTGCGCAGTCATCCGTGATACGTAGTCAGCCCGTGATCAGTGCATGATGAGCCACGTGATCAGTGCATGATCAATTACGTGATCAGTGCATGATCAGTCACGTGATCAGTACATGGTTGCTCGTGATCGTTATGATCAGCCACGTGACAGTGCATGATAGCCACGTGATCAGTGCATGATCAGTCATGATCAGTGCATGATCAGTCACGTGATCAGTGCATGATCATTTCGTGATCTTTGCATGATCATCACGTGACCAGTATGTAGTTTGCTACGTGATCATTCCATGACAGCCAGTAGCAGTGCATGATAGCCACGTGATGTGTGCATGAGTTACGTGAGCAGTGTATGATCAGCCACGTGATCAGTGCATGATGCCGTGATCAGTGTGATCAGATGCGTAGGCAGTGCATGATCAGCCACGTGATCAGTGCATGATCAGCACGTGATCAGTGTATGATCAGCCACGTGATCAGTGCATGATATCCACGTGATCAGTGCATGATCATCACGTGATCAGTGTATGATCAGCCACGTGAACAGTGCATGCTCAGTCACGTGATCAGGGCCTGCTGAGCTGCGTGATTACTGTCTGCTCATCTGCAGACAATGCCAGCTGAGCTGCGATTCCTGTCATCTGCTTGACAATTGCCAGCTGTGCCGTGATTCCTGCCATCAGCTGCTTGATTATTGCCAGCTGAGCAGCATGATTCCTCACACCTGAGTTCCATGATTATTGCCTGCTGACTGTTTGTTCGTGCTACTCAGCTCTTTGTTTATGCCTCCAGAGGCATGATCAGTGTATGATAGCAAACATGATCAGCGCATGATCAGTCACATGATCAGTGCCATTAAGTCACGTGATCACTACATGATAGTCATGTGATCAGTCCATGCTCAGTCACGGTATCAGTGCATGATCAGCCACGTGATCAGTGCATGATCATCACATGATCAGTGTATGATCATCGTGATCAGTGCGGGCATCATGTGATCAGTGCATGATATAGGCGTGAGTGTTGCGCAGTCATGCGTGATCAGTGCATGATAGCCGTGATCAGTGCATGATCATCACCTGATGGGTGTATGATCATTCACGTGACCTGTACATGGTGAGCTATGATCATGCATGATCAGCATCAGGTAATTCGCAGTAGCCACGTGATCAGTGCATGATCAGTCACGTGATCAGTGCATGATCATGTGACCAGTACATGTTCAGCAATGATCATGGCATGATCAGCCACGTGATCAGTGCATGATAGACGTGATCAGTGCATGATCAGAACAGATCAGTGCATGATCAGTCGTGATCAGTGCATGATCAGCCACGTGATCAGTGCATGATCAGCCACGTGATCAGTGCATGATCAATGATGATCAGTGCATGATGTCACGTGATCAGTGCATGATCAGTCGTGATCAGTGCATGATCAGTCACGTGATCAGTGCATGATCAGCCACGTGATCAGTGCATGATCAGCCACGTGATCAGTGCATGATCAATCACGTGATCAGTGCATGATCAGTCACGTGATCAGTGCATGGTAGCTCACATGATCAGTGCATGATCAGCCACGTGTCAGTGCGCAGTATGCGTGATCAGTGCATGATAGCCACGTGATCAGTGCATGATCATCATGTGATCAGTGTGATCAGCCACGTGATCAGTGCATGATATCGCCGTGATCAGTGTTCATGACCACGTGATCAGTGCATATCAGCGCATGATCAGTGCATGATCAGTCACGTGATCAGTGCATGATCAGCCACGTGATCAGTGCATGATCAGCCACGTGATCAGTGCATGATCAGTGCGTGATCAGTGCATGATCAGTCCGTGATCAGTGCATGATTGCTACGTGATCGTTGCATGATCAGCCACGTGATCAGCATGATAGCGTGATCAGTGCATGATCAGTCACGTGATCAGTGCATGATCAGTCACGTGATCAGTGCATGATCGCTGTGATCAGTGCAGTCAGTCACATGACCAGTACATGGTAGCTACGTGATCATTGCATGATAGCCACGTGATCAGTGCATGATGTACGTGATCAGTGCATGATCAGTCATGATCAGTGCATGATCAGTCCGTGATCAGTGCATGATCAGCACGTGATCAGTGTATCAGCCAGTGTCAGTGCATGATGTACATGTGATCAGTGCATGATCATCCGTGATCAGTGCATGATCAGTTACGTGATCAGTGCATGATCAGCCACGTGATCAGTGCCGATAGCCACGTGATGTGCATGATCAGTTCGTGATCAGTGCATGATCGATCCATGATGGCGGTAGCTCACGTGATCAGTGCTGATCAGCCACGTGATCAGTGCATGATAGCCGTGATCAGTGCATGATAGCGTGATCAGTGCATGATCATCATGTGATCGTGTGTGATCAGCCACGTGATCAGTGCATGATATCCATGATCAGTGCATGCAGCGTGATCAGTGCATGATCAGTCGCATGTGATACATGTGTGATCAGCCACGTGATCAGTGCATGATGAGCCACGTGATCAGTGCAGGATCAATTCGTGATCAGTGCATGATCAGTCACGACCAGTACATGGTTGCTACATGATCGTTGCATGATCAGCCACGTGAGCAGAGCATGATAGCCACGTGGTCAGTGCATGATCGGTCACGTGATCAGTACATGATCAGTCACGTGAACAGTGCATGATCATTCGTGATCTTTGCATGATCAGTCACGTTACCAGTATATGGTTGCTCGTGATCATTCCATGCCGAGCCACGTGAGCAGTGCATGATAGCCGCGTGATGTGTGCATGAGTTCGTGAGCGGAGTATGATCAGCCACGTGATCAGTGCATGAGTGCCGTGATCAGTGCATGATATATCACGTGACAGGTGTGTGATCAGCCACGTGAACAGTGCATGTTCAGCGTGATCAGTGCATGATAGCCACGTGATCAGTGCATGATCAGTTACGTGAGCAGTGTATGATCAGCCGTGATCAGTGCCTGGTCAGACACGTGAACAGTGTATGATCAGCCACGTGATCAGTGCATGATATCCAAGTGATCAGTGCCTGATCATCACGTGATCAGTGTATGATCAGCCACGTGAACAGTGCATGCTCAGTCACGTGATCAGGGCCTGCTGAGCTGCGTGATTACTGTCTGCTCATCTGCTTGACAATTACCAGCTGAGCTGCACGATTCCTGCCTGTCATCTGCTTGACAATTGCCAGCTGTGCTGCATAATTCCTGCCTGCTCAGCTGCTTGATTATTGCCAGCTGAGCAGCATGATTCCTCACACCTGAGTTCCATGATTATTGCCTGCTGACTGTTTGATTCGTGCCTACTCAGCTCTTTCTTTATTGCCTCCAGAGGCACATGATCAGTGTATGATAGCAAACATGATCAGCGCATGATCAGTCACATGATCAGCGCCATTAAGTCACGTGATCACTACATGATAGTCATGTGATCAGTCCATGCTCGATCACGGTATCAGTGCATGATCAGCCACGTGATCAGTGCATGATCTGTCACAAGATTAGTGTATGATCATCCACGTGATCAGTGCCGGGCAGTCATGTGATCAGTGCATGATATAGGCGGAGACAGTGCATGATCAGTCTCGTGATCCGTGCATGATAGCCGCGTGATCAGTGCATGATCAGTCACCTGATGGGTGTATGATCATTCACGTGACCTGTACATGGTAGCTACATGATCATTGCATGATCAGCCACGTGAGTAGTTCATGATTGCCACGTGATCACTGCATGATCAGTCACGTGATCAGTGCATGATCAGTCATGTGACCAGTACATGGTAGCTGCGCGATCATGGCATGATCAGCCACGTGAGCAGTGCATGATAGCCACGTGATCAGTGCATGATCAGCCACGTGATCGGTACATGATCAGTCACGTGATCAGTGCATGATCAGCCACGTGATCGGTGCATGATCAGGCGTGATCGGTGTATGACCAGCCACGTGACCAGTGCATGATAGCCGCGTGATCAGTGCATGATCAGTCACGTGATCAGTGCATGATCAGTCATGTGATCAGTGCATGATCAACCACGTGATCAGTGCATGATCAGTCACATGATCAGTGCATGATCAATTACGTGCTCAGTGCATGATCAGTTACGTGACCAGTACATGGTAGCTTCGTGATCATTGCCTGATCAGCCACGTGATCAGTGCATGATAGCCACGTGATCAGTGCATGATAGCCGTGATCAGTGCATGATCAGTCATGTGATACGTGTGTGATCAGCCACGTGATCAGTGCATGATATCCGCGTGATCAGTGCATGATCAGCCACGTGATCAGTGCATGAGCCCGCGGGATCAGTGCATGATCAGTCACGTGATACATGTGTGATCAGCCACGTGATCAGTGCATGATGAGCCACGTGATCGGTGCAGGATCAATTACGTGATCAGTGCATGATCAGTCACGTGACCAGTGCATGGTTGCTACGTGATCGTTGCGTGATCAGCCACGTGAGCAGAGCATGATAGCCACGTGGTCAGTGCATGATCAGTCGCGTGATCAGTACATGATCAGTCACGTGAACAGTGCATGATCATTTACGTGATTTTGCATGATCAGTCACGTTACCAGTATATGGTGCTACGATCATTCATGACGAGCCACGTGAGCAGTGCATGATAGCCACGTGATGTGTGCATGAGTTACGTGAGCAGTATGATCAGCCACGTGATCAGTGCATGAGTGCCGCGTGATCAGTGCATGATATGTCACGTGACAGGTGTGTGATCAGCCACGTGAACAGTGCATGTTCAGCCACGTGATCAGTGCATGATAGCCACGTGATCAGTGCATGATCAGTTACGTGAGCAGTGTATGATCAGCCACGTGATCAGTGCATGGTCAGACACGTGAACAGTGTATGATCAGCCACGTGATCAGTACATGATCATCACGTGATCAGTGTATGATCAGCCACGTGAACAGTGCATGCTCAGTCACGTGATCTGGGCCTGCTGAGCTGCGTGATTACTGTCTGCTCATCTGCTTGACAATTGCCAGCTGAGCTGCACGATTCCTGCCTGTCATCTGCTTGACAATTGCCAGCTGTGCTGCGTAATTCCTGCCTGCTCAGCTGCTTGATTATTGCCAGCTGAGCAGCATGATTCCTCACACCTGTGTTCCATGATTATTGCCTGCTGACTGTTTGATTCGTGCCTACTCAGCTCTTTGTTTATTGCCTCCAGAGGCACATGATCAGTGTATGATAGCAAACATGATCAGCGCATGATCAATCACATGATCAGCGCCATTAAGTCACGTGATCACTACATGATAGTCATGTGATCAGTCCATGCTCAGTCACGGTATCAGTGCATGATCAGCCACGTGATCAGTGCATGATCTGTCACAAGATTAGTGTATGATCATCCACGTGATCAGTGCACGGGCAGTCATGTGATCAGTGCATGATATAGGCGTGAACAGTGCATGATCAGTCTCGTGATCAGTGCATGATAGCCACGTGATCAGTGCATGATCAGTCACCTGATGGGTGTATGATCATTCACGTGACCTGTACATAGTAGCTACATGATCATTGCATGATCAGCCACGTGAGTAGTGCATGATAGCCACGTGATCACTGCATGATCAGTCACGTGATCAGTGCATGATCAGTCATGTGACCAGTACATGGTAGCCGTGATCATGGCATGATCAGCCACGTGAGCAGTGCATGATAGCCGCGTGATCAGTGCATGATCGGCCACGAGATCAGTGCATGATCAGTCACGTGATCAGTGCATGATCAGCCACGTGATCAGTGCATGACCAGGCGCGTGATCAGTGTATGTCCAGCCAAGTGATCAGTGCATGATAGCCACGTGATCAGTGCATGATCAGTACGTGATCAGTGCATGATCAGCCACGTGATCAGTGTATGATCAGCCACGTGATCAGTGCATGATCAGCCACATGATCAGTGCATGATCAGTGCGTGATCAGTGCATGATCGGTCACGTGACCAGTGCATGGTAGCTGCGTGATCATTGCCTGATCAGCCACGTGATCAGTGCATGATAGCCACGTGATCAGTGCATGATAGTGATCAGTGCACGTGATCAGTGCATGATCAGTCATGTGATCGTGTGTGATCAGCCACGTGATCAGTGCATGATATCCACGTGATCAGTGCATGACAGCCACGTGATCAGTGCATGATAGCCACGGGATCAGTGCATGATCAGTCACGTGATACATGTGTGATCAGCCACGTGATCAGTGCATGATGAGCCACGTGATCAGTGCAGGATCAATTACGTGATCAGTGCATGATCAGTCGCGTGACCAGTACATGGTTGCTACGTGATCGTTGCATGATCAGCCACGTGAGCAGAGCATGATAGCCACGTGGTCAGTGCATGATCAGTCACGTGATCGGTACATGATCAGTCACGTGAACAGTGCATGATCGTTTCGTGATCTTTGCATGATCAGTCACGTTACCAGTATATGGTTGCTACGTGATCATTCCATGACAGCCACGTGAGCAGTGCATGATAGCCACGTGATGTGCATGAGTTACGTGAGCAGAGTATGATCAGCCACGTGATCAGTGCATGAGTGCCACGTGATCAGTGCATGATATGTCACGTGACAGGTGTGTGATCAGCCACGTGAACAGTGCATGTTCAGCCACGTGATCAGTGCATGATAGCCACGTGATCAGTGCATGATCAGTTACGTGAGCAGTGTATGATCAGCCACGTGATCAGTGCATGGTCAGACGCGTGAACAGTGTATGATCAGCCACGTGATCAGTGCATGATATCCAAGTGATCAGTGCATGATCATCACGTGATCAGTGTATGATCAGCCACGTGAACAGTGCATGCTCAGTCACGTGATCTGGGCCTGCTGAGCTGCGTGATTACTGTCTGCTCATCTGCTTGACAATTGCCAGCTGAGCTGCACGATTCCTGCCTGTCATCTGCTTGACAATTGCCAGCTGTGCTGCGTAATTCCTGCCTGCTCAGCTGCTTGATTATTGCCAGCTGAGCAGCATGATTCCTCACACCTGAGTTCCATGATTATTGCCTGCTGACTGTTTGATTCGTGCCTACTCAGCTCTTTGTTTAGTGCCTCCAGAGGCACATGATCAGTGTATGATAGCAAACATGATCAGCGCATGATCAGTCACATGATCAGCGCCATTAAGTCACGTGATCACTACATGATAGTCATGTGATCAGTCCATGCTCAGTCACGGTATCAGTGCATGATCAGCCACGTGATCAGTGCATGATCTGTCACAAGATTAGTGTATGATCATCCACGTGATCAGTGCATGGGAGTCATGATCAGTGCATGATATAGGCGTGAACAGTGCATGATCAGTCTCGTGATCAGTGCATGATAGCCACGTGATCAGTGCATGATCAGTCACCTGATGGGTGTATGATCATTCACGTGACCTGTACATGGTAGCTACATGATCATTGCATGATCAGCCACGTGAGTAGTTCATGATAGCCACGTGATCTGCATGATCAGTCACGTGATCAGTGCATGATCAGTCATGTGACCAGTACATGGTAGCTGCGTGATCAGGCATGATCAGCCACGTGAGCAGTGCAATGATACGTGATCAGTGCATGATCAGCACGAGATCAGTGCATGATCAGTCACGTGATCAGTGCATGATCAGCCACGTGATCAGTGCATGACCAGGCACGTGATCAGTGTATGTCCAGCCAAGTGATCAGTGCATGATAGCCACGTGATCAGTGCATGATCAGTCACGTGATCAGTGCATGATCAGTTATGTGATCAGTGTATGATCAGCCACGTGATCAGTGCATGATCAGCCACATGATCAGTGCATGATCAATTAGTGATGGTGCATGATCAGTCACGTGACCAGTACATGGTAGCTACGTGATCATTGCCTGATGCGTGATCAGTGCATGATAGCGTGATCAGTGCATGATAGCCACGTGATCGGTGCATGATCAGTCATGTGATACGTGTGTGATCAGCCACGTGATCAGTGCATGATATCCACGTGATCAGTGCATGACAGCCACGTGATCAGTGCATGAGAGCCACGGGATCAGTGCATGATCAGTCACGTGATCATGTGTGATCAGCCACGTGATCAGTGCATGATGAGCCACGTGATCAGTGCAGGATCAATTCGTGATCAGTGCATGATCAGTCCGTGACCAGTACATGGTTGCTACGTGATCGTTGCATGATCAGCCACGTGAGCAGAGCATGATAGCCACGTGGTCAGTGCATGATCATCACGTGATCAGTACATGATCAGTCACGTGAACAGTGCATGATCATTCGCGTGATCTTTGCATGATCAGTCACGTGACCAGTATATGGTTGCTACGTGATCATTCCATGACGAGCCACGTGAGCAGTGCATGATAGCCACGTGATGTGTGCAGTTACGTGAGCAGAGTATGATCAGCCACGTGATCAGTGCATGAGTGCCACGTGATCAGTGCATGATATGTCACGTGACAGGTGTGTGATCAGCCACGTGAACAGTGCATGTTCAGCCACGTGATCAGTGCATGATAGCCACGTGATCAGTGCATGATCAGTTACGTGAGCAGTGTATGATCAGCCACGTGATCAGTGCATGGTCAGACACGTGAACATGTATGATCAGCCACGTGATCAGTGCATGATATCCAGTGATCAGTGCATGATCATCACGTGATCAGTGTATGATCAGCCACGTGAACAGTGCATGCTCAGTCACGTGATCTGGGCCTGCTGAGCTGCGTGATTACTGTCTGCTCATCTGCTTGACAATTGCCAGCTGAGCTGCACGATTCCTGCCTGTCATCTGCTTGACAATTGCCAGCTGTGCTGCGTAATTCCTGCCTGCTCAGCTGCTTGATTATTGCCAGCTGAGCAGCATGATCCTCACACCTGAGTTCCATGATTATTGCCTGCTGACTGTTTGATTCGTGCCTACTCAGCTCTTGTTTATTGCCTCCAGAGGCACGCAGATCAGTGTATGATAGCACACGTGATCAGCGCATGATCAGTCACATGATCAGCGCCATGATCAGTCACGTGATCAGTGCATGATCAGTCGTGATCAGTGCATGATCAGTCACGTGATCAGTGCATGATCAGCCACGTGATCAGTGCATGATCAGCCACGTGATCAGTGCATGATCAGTCGTGATCAGTGTGATCAGTCCACGTGATCAGTGCATGATCAGCACGTGATCAGTGCATGATCAGCCATGATCAGTGCATGATCAGTCGTGATCAGTGCATGATCAGTCACGTGACCAGTACATGGATAGCTCGTGATCATTGCATGATCAGCCACGTGATCAGTGCATGATAGCCACGTGATCAGTGCATGATAGCCACGTGATCAGTGCATGATCAGTCATGTGATACGTGTGTGATCAGCCACGTGATCAGTGCATGATATCACGTGATCAGTGCGCAGCGCGTGATCAGTGCATGAAGACACGCGGATCAGTGCATGATCAGTCACGTGACATGTGTGATCAGCGTGATCAGTGCATGATCAGCCACGTGATCAGTGCAGGATCAATTACGTGATCAGTGCATGATCAGTCACGTGAAGTACATGGTGCTACGTGATCGTGCATGATCAGCCACGTGAGCAGAGCATGATAGCCACGTGATCAGTGCATGATCAGTCACGTGATCAGTACATGATCAGTCACGTGAACAGTGCATGATCATTCGTGATCTTTGCATGATCAGTCACGTGACCAGTATATGGTTGCTCACGTGATCATTCCATGACGAGCCACGTGAGCAGTGCATGATAGCGTGATGTGTGCATGATTACGTGAGCAGAGTATGATCAGCCACGTGATCAGTGCATGAGTGCCCGTGATCAGTGCATGATATGTCACGTGACAGGTGTGTGATCAGCCACGTGAACAGTGCATGTTCAGCCACGTGATCAGTGCATGATAGCCACGTGATCAGTGCATGATCAGTTACGTGAGCAGTGTATGATCAGCCACGTGATCAGTGCATGGTCAGACGCGTGAACAGTGTATGATCAGCCACGTGATCAGTGCATGATATCCAAGTGATCAGTGCATGATCATCACGTGATCAGTGTATGATCAGCCACGTGAACAGTGCATGCTCAGTCACGTGATCTGGGCCTGCTGAGCTGCGTGATTACTGTCTGCTCATCTGCTTGACAATTGCCAGCTGAGCTGCACGATCCTGCCTGCTCAGCTGCTTGATTATTGCCAGCTGAGCAGCATGATTCCTCACACCTGAGTTCCATGATTATTGCCTGCTGACTGTTTGATTCGTGCCTACTCAGCTCTTTGTTTATTGCCTCCAGAGGCACATGATCAGTGTATGATAGCAAACATGATCAGCGCATGATCAGTCACATGATCAGCGCATTAAGTCACGTGATCACTACATGATAGTCATGTGATCAGTCCATGCTCAGTCACGGTATCAGTGCATGATCAGCCACGTGATCAGTGCATGATCTGTCACAAGATTAGTGTATGATCATCCGTGATCAGTGCACGGGCAGTCATGTGATCAGTGCATGATATAGGCGTGAACAGTGCATGATCAGTCTCGTGATCAGTGCATGATAGCCACGTGATCAGTGCATGATCAGTCACCTGATGGGTGTATGATCATTCACGTGACCTGTACATGGTAGCTACATGATCATTGCATGATCAGCCACGTGAGTAGTTCATGATAGCCACGTGATCACTGCATGATCAGTCACGTGATCAGTGCATGATCAGTCATGTGACCAGTACATGGTAGCTGCGTGATCATGGCATGATCAGCGTGAGCAGTGCATGATAGCGTGATGATCAGTGCATGATCGAACCGAGATCAGTGCATGATCAGTCACGTGATCAGTGCATGATCAGCCGTGATCAGTGCGATCAGGCACGTGATCAGTGTATGTCCAGCCCAGTGATCAGTGCATGATAGCCGTGATCAGTGCATGATCAGTCACGTGATCAGTGCATGATCAGTTACGTGATCAGTGCATGATCAGCCACGTGATCAGTGCATGATCAGCCACGATCAGTGCATGATCAATTCGTGATCAGTGCATGATCAGTCGCGTGACCAGTACATGGTAGCCGTGATCATTGCCTGATCAGCCACGTGATCAGTGCATGATAGCCACGTGATCAGTGCATGATAGCCACGTGATCATGCATGATCAGTCATGTGATACGTGTGTAGATCAGCCACGTGATCAGTGCATGATATCCACGTGATCAGTGCATGACAGCCACGTGATCAGTGCATGATAGCCACGGGATCAGTGCATGATCAGTCACGTGATACATGTGTGATCAGCCGTGATCAGTGCATGATGAGCCACGTGATCAGTGCAGGATCATTACGTGATCAGTGCATGATCATTCGCACGTGACCAGTACATGGTTGCTCCGTGATCGTTGCATGATCAGCCACGTGAGCCAGCATGATAGCCACGTGTCAGTGCATGATCAGTCACGTGATCAGTACGATGATCGCGTGAACAGTGCATGATCATTTCGTGATCTTTGCATGATCAGTCACGTTACCAGTATATGGTTGCTACGTGATCATGGCGAGCCACGTGAGCAGTGCATGATAGCCACGTGATGTGCATGAGTTACGTGAGCAGGATGTCATGGCCAGCGTGATCAGTGCATGATGCCACGTGATCAGTGCATGATATGTCACGTGACAGGTGTGTGATCAGCCACGTGAACAGTGCATGTTCAGCCACGTGATCAGTGCATGATAACACGTGATCAGTGCATGATCAGTTACGTGATCAGTGCATGATCAGCCACGTGATCAGTGCATGATCGACACGTGAACAGTGTATGATCAGCCACGTGATCAGTGCATGATATCCAAGTGATCAGTGCATGATCATCGCGTGATCAGTGTATGATCAGCCACGTGAACAGTGCATGCTCAGTCACGTGATCTGGGCCTGCTGAGCTGCGTGATTACTGTCTGCTCACTGCTTGACAATTGCCAGCTGAGCTGCACGATTCCTGCTGTCATCTGCTTGACAATTGCCAGCTGTGCTCGTAATTCCTGCCTGCTCAGCTGCTTGATTATTGCCAGCTGAGCAGCATGATTCCTCACACCTGAGTTCATGATTATTGCCTGCTGACTGTTTGATTCGTGCCTACTCAGCTCTTTGTTTGCCTCCAGAGGCACATGATCAGTGTATGATAGCAAACATGATCAGCGCATGATCAGTCACATGATCAGCGCCATTAAGTCACGTGATCACTACATGATAGTCATGTGATCAGTCCATGCTCAGTCACGGTATCAGTGCATGATCAGCCGTGATCAGTGCATGATCGTCACGAGATTAGTGTATGATCATCCACGTGATCAGTGCATGGGCAGTCATGTGATCAGTGCATGATATAGGCGTGAACAGTGCATGATCAGTCACGTGATCAGTGCATGATAGCCACGTGATCAGTGCATGATCAGTGCCTGATGGTCGTGTGATCAGTCCGTGACCAGTACATGGTAGCTACGTGATCAGTGCATGATCAGCCACGTGAGTACTAGAAGCCTTGCGTGATCAGTGCATGATCAGCACGTGAGCAGTGCATGATAGCCACGTGATCAGTGCATGATCAGTCGCGTGATCAGTACATGATCAGTCACGTGAACAGTGCATGATCATTCGTGATCAGTGCATGATCAGTCACGTGACCAGTATATGGTTGCTACGTGATCATTGCATGATCAGCCACGTGAGCAGTGCATGATAGCCACGTGATGTGTGCATGAGTTACGTGAGCAGAGTATGATCAGCCACGTGATCAGTGCATGAGTGCCACGTGATCAGTGCATGATATGTCGCGTGACAGGTGTGTGATCAGCCACGTGAACAGTGCATGTTCAGCGTGATCAGTGCATGATGCCACGTGATCAGTGCATGATCAGTTACGTGAGCAGTGTATGATCAGCCACGTGATCAGTGCATGGTCAGACACGTGAACAGTGTATGATCAGCCACGTGATCAGTGCATGATATCCAAGTGATCAGTGCATGATCATCACGTGATCAGTGTATGATCAGCCACGTGAACAGTGCATGCTCAGTCACGTGATCTGGGCCTGCTGAGCTGCGTGATTACTGTCTGCTCATCTGCTTGACAATTGCCAGCTGTGCTGCGTAATTCCTGCCTGCTCAGCTGCTTGATTATTGCCAGCTGAGCAGCATGATTCCTCACACCTGAGTTCCATGATTATTGCCTGCTGACTGTTTGATTCGTACCTACTCAGCTCTTTGTTTATGCCTCCAGAGGCACATGATCAGTGTATGATAGCAAACATGATCAGCGCATGATCAGTCACATGATCAGCGCCATTAAGTCACGTGATCACTACATGATAGTCATGTGATCAGTCCATGCTCAGTCACGGTATCAGTGCATGATCAGCCACGTGATCAGTGCATGATCTGTCACAAGATTAGTGTATGATCATCCACGTGATCAGTGCAGGGCAGTCATGTGATCGGTGCATGATATGACGCGTGAACAGTGCATGATCAGTCTCGTGATCCGTGCATGATAGCCACGTGATCAGTGCATGATCAGTCACCTGATGGGTGTATGATCATTCGCGTGACCTGTACATGGTAGCTACATGATCATTGCATGATCAGCCACGTGAGTAGTTCATGATAGCCACGTGATCACTGCATGATCAGTCACGTGATCAGTGCATGATCAGTCATGTGACCAGTACATGGTAGCTGCGTGATCATGGCTGATGATCAGCCACGTGAGCAGTGCATGATAGCCACGTGATCAGTGCATGATCAGAACACGGATCAGTGCATGATCAGTCACGTGATCAGTGCATGATCAGTACGTGATCAGTGCATGATCAGCCACGTGATCAGTGCATGATAGCCGTGATCAGTGCATGATCATCACGTGATCAGTGCATGATCAGTTACGTGATCAGTGTATGATCAGCCACGTGATCAGTGCATGATCAGCCACGTGATCAGTGCATGATCAGTCACGTGATCAGTGCATGATCAGTCACGTGACCAGTACATGGGCTGCGTGATCATTGCCTGATCAGCCGCGTGATCAGTGCATGATAGCCACGTGATCAGTGCATGATAGCCGTGATCAGTGCATGATCAGTCATGTGATCGTGTGTGATCAGCCACGTGATCAGTGCATGATATCCACGTGATCAGTGCATGACAGCCACGTGATCAGTGCATGAGAGCCACGGGATCAGTGCATGATCAGTCACGTGATACATGTATGTGATCAGCCACGTGATCAGTGCATGATGAGCCACGTGATCAGTGCAGGATCAATTGCGTGATCAGTGCATGATCAGTCCACGTGACCAGTACATGGTTGCTCGTGATCGTTGCATGATCAGCCACGTGAGCAGTGCATGATAGCCGTGGTCAGTGCATGATCAGTCACGTGATCAGTTGCATGATCAGTCACGTGAACAGTGCATGATCATTCGTGATCTTGCATGATCAGTCGTTACCAGTATATGGTTGCTACGTGATCATTCCGTGAGCCGCGTGAGCAGTGCATGATAGCCACGTGATGTGTGCATGAGTTACGTGAGCAGAGTATGATCAGCCACGTGATCAGTGCATGAGTGCCACGTGATCAGTGCATGATATGTCACGTGACAGGTGTGTGATCAGCCACGTGAACGGTGCATGTTCAGCCACGTGATCAGTGCATGATAGCCACGTGATCAGTGCATGATCAGTTACGTGAGCAGTGTATGATCAGCCACGTGATCAGTGCATGGTCAGACACGTGAACAGTGTATGATCAGCCACGTGATCAGTGCATGATATCCAGTGATCAGTGCATGATCATCACGTGATCAGTGTATGATCAGCCACGTGAACAGTGCATGCTCAGTCACGTGATCTGGGCCTGCTGAGCTGCGTGATTACTGTCTGCTCATCTGCTTGACAATTGCCAGCTGAGCTGCACGATTCCTGCCTGTCATCTGCTTGACAATTGCCAGCTGTGCTGCGTAATTCCTGCCTGCTCAGCTGCTTGATTATTGCCAGCTGAGCAGCATGATTCCTCACACCTGAGTTCCATGATTATTGCCTGCTGACTGTTTGATTCGTACCTACTCAGCTCTTTGTTTATTGCCTCCAGAGGCACATGATCAGTGTATGATAGCAAACATGATCAGCGCATGATCAGTCACATGATCAGCGCCATTAAGTCACGTGATCACATGATAGTCATGTGATCAGTCCATGCTCAGTCACGGTATCAGTGCATGATCAGCCACGTGATCAGTGCATGATCTGTCACAAGATTAGTGTATGATCATCCACGTGATCAGTGCGCGGGCAGTCATGTGATCAGTGCATGATATAGGCGTGAACAGTGCATGATCAGTCTCGTGATCAGTGCATGATAGCCACGTGATCAGTGCATGATCAGTCACCTGATGGGTGTATGATCATTCACGTGACCTGTACATGGTAGCTACATGATCATTGCATGATCAGCCACGTGAGTAGTGCATGATAGCCACGTGATCACTGCATGATCAGTCACGTGATCAGTGCATGATCAGTCGCGTGACCAGTACATGGTAGCTGCGTGATCATGCATGATCAGCCACGTGAGCAGTGCATGATAGCCACGTGATCAGTGCATGATCAGCCACGTGATCAGTGCATGATCAGTCCACGTGATCAGTGCATGATCAGCCACGTGATCAGTGCATGATCAGCCACGTGATCAGTGCATGATCAGCCACGTGATCAGTGCATGATCAGCCGTGATCAGTGCATGATCAGTCACGTGATCAGTGCATGATCAGTTACGTGATCAGTGCATGATCAGCCACGTGATCAGTGCATGATCAGCCACGTGATCAGTGCATGATCAGCCGCGTGATCGGTGCATGATCAGTCACGTGATCAGTGCATGATCAGCCACGTGATCAGTGCATGATCAGTACGTGATCAGTGCATGATCAGTCCCGTGATCAGTGCATGATCAGCCACGTGATCAGTGCATGATCAGCCACGTGATCAGTGCATGATCAGTCGCGTGATGCCGGTGCAGTCAGCTCGTGATCAGTGCATGATCAGCCACGTGATCAGTGCATGATGCCACGTGATCAGTGCATGATCAGCCACGTGATCAGTGCATGATCAGCCACGTGATCAGTGCATGATCAGCCACGTGATCAGTGCATGATCAGCCACGTGATCAGTGCATGATCAGCCACGTGATCAGTGCATGATCAGCCACGTGATCAGTGCAGGATCAACCACGTGATCAGTGCATGATCAGTCACGTGACCAGTACATGACATACGTGATCAGTGCATGATCAGCCACGTGATCAGTGCATGATAGCCACGTGATCAGTGCATGATCAGTCACGTGATCAGTACATGATCAGTCACGTGATCAGTGTGATCGTTACGTGATCTGTGCATGATCAGTCACGTGACCAGTGCATGGTAGCCACGTGATCAGTGCATGATAGCCACGTGATCAGTGCATGATCAGCCACGTGATCAGTGCATGAGTTACGTGAGCAGTGCATGATCAGCCGTGATCAGTGCATGATGGCCACGTGATCAGTGCATGATATGTCACGTGACAGTGTGTGATCAGCCACGTGAACAGTGCATGTTCAGCCGTGATCAGTGCATGACACGTGTCAGTGCATGATCAGTTACGTGAGCAGTGCATGATCAGCCGCGTGATCAGTGCATGATCAGACCGTGATCAGTGTATGATCAGCCACGTGATCAGTGCATGGTATACGTGATCAGTGCATGATCAGCCGTGATCAGTGCATGATAGCCACGTGATGTCGTGATGTCATGATCAGTGCATGATCAGCCACGTGATCAGTGTGATCAGCCACGTGATCAGTGCGATCAGTCACGTGATCAGTGCATGGTCACGTGAACAGTGTATGATCAGCCACGTGATCAGTGCATGATATCCAAGTGATCAGTGCATGATCATCACGTGATCAGTGTATGATCAGCCACGTGAACAGTGCATGCTCAGTCACGTGATCTGGGCCTGCTGAGCTGCGTGATTACTGTCTGCTCATCTGCTTGACAATTGCCAGCTGAGCTGCGATTCCTGCCTGTCATCTGCTTGACAATTGCCAGCTGTGCTGCGTAATTCCTGCCTGCTCAGCTGCTTGATTATTATTGCCAGCTGAGCAGCATGATTCCTCACACCTGAGTTCCATGATTATTGCCTGCTGACTGTTTGATTCGTGCCTACTCAGCTCTTTGTTTATTGCCTCCAGAGGCACATGATCAGTGTATGATAGCAAACATGATCAGCGCATGATCAGTCACATGATCAGCGCCATTAAGTCACGTGATCACTGCATGATAGTCATGTGATCAGTCCATGCTCAGTCACGGTATCAGTGCATGATCAGCCACGTGATCAGTGCATGATCTGTCACAAGATTAGTGTATGATCATCCGCGTGATCAGTGCACGGGCAGTCATGTGATCAGTGCATGATATAGGCGTGAACAGTGCATGATCAGTCTCGTGATCAGTGCATGATAGCCACGTGATCAGTGCATGATCAGTCACCTGATGGGTGTATGATCATTCACGTGACCTGTACATGGTAGCTACATGATCATTGCATGATCAGCCACGTGAGTAGTGCATGATAGCCACGTGATCACTGCATGATCAGTCACGTGATCAGTGCATGATCAGTCATGTGACCAGTACATGGTAGCTGCGTGATCATGCATGATCAGCCACGTGAGCAGTGCATGATAGCCACGTGATCAGTGCATGATCGACACGAGATCAGTGCATGATCAGTCACGTGATCAGTGCATGATCAGCCACGTGATCAGTGCATGATCAGGCACGTGATCAGTGCATGATCAGCCACGTGATCAGTGCATGATAGCCACGTGATCAGTGCATGATCAGTTCGCGTGATCAGTGCATGATCAGTTACGTGATCAGTGTATGATCAGCCACGTGATCGGTGCATGATCAGCCACATGATCAGTGCATGATCAGTTACGTGATCAGTGCATGATCAGTCACGTGATCAGTGTACATGATAGCACGTGATCAGTGCATGATCAGCCACGTGATCAGTGCATGATAGCCACGTGATCAGTGCATGATCATCGTGTGTGATCAGCCGCGTGATCAGTGCATGATATCACGTGATCAGTGCATGACGTGATCAGTGCATGAGACCCACGGGATCAGTGCATGATCAGTCACGTGATCATTGTGATCAGCCACGTGATCAGTGCATGATGAGCCACGTGATCAGTGCAGGATCAATCTCGTGATCAGTGCATGATCAGTCACGTGACCAGTACATGGATCGTTGCAGATCACGTGAGCAGAGCATGATCAGCCACGTGGTCAGTGCATGATCAATCACGTGATCAGTACATGATCAGTCACGTGAACAGTACATGATCATTCGTGATCTGCATGATCAGTCACGTTACCAGTATATGGTTGCTACGTGATCATTCCATGACAGCCACGTGAGCAGTGCATGATAGCCACGTGATGTGTGCATGAGTTACGTGAGCAGTATGATCAGCCACGTGATCAGTGCATGATGCCACGTGATCAGTGCATGATATGTCGCGTGATCAGTGTGTGATCAGCCACGTGAACAGTGCATGTTCAGCGTGATCAGTGCATGATAGCCACGTGATCAGTGCATGATCAGTCGCGTGAGCAGTGTATGATCAGCCACGTGATCAGTGCATGATGCCACGTGATCAGTGCATGATCAGTCACGTGATCAGTGCATGATCAGCGTGATCAGTGCATGATCCGTGATCAGTGCATGATCAGTCACGTGATCAGTGCATGATCAGCCACGTGATCAGTGCATGTGCCACGTGATCAGTGCATGATAGTCACGTGATCAGTGCATGATCAGCGTGATCAGTGCATGATCAGCCACGTGATCAGTGCATGATAGCCACGTGATCAGTGCATGATCAGCCACGTGATCAGTGCATGATCAGCCACGTGATCAGTGCATGATCAGTTACGTGAGCAGTGTATGATCAGCCACGTGATCAGTGCATGGTCAGACACGTGAACAGTGTATGATCAGCCACGTGATCAGTGCATGATATCCAAGTGATCAGTGCATGATCATCACGTGATCAGTGTATGATCAGCCACGTGAACAGTGCATGCTCAGTCACGTGATCTGGGCCTGCTGAGCTGCGTGATTACTGTCTGCTCATCTGCTTGACAATTGCCAGCTGAGCTGCACGATTCCTGCCTGTCATCTGCTTGACAATTGCCAGCTGTGCTGCGTAATTCCTGCCTGCTCAGCTGCTTGATTATTGCCAGCTGAGCAGCATGATTCCTCACAGCTGAGTTCCATGATTATTGCCTGCTGACTGTTTGATTCGTGCCTACTCAGCTCTTTGTTTATTGCCTCCAGAGGCACATGATCAGTGTATGATAGCAAACATGATCAGCGCATGATCAGTCACATGATCAGCGCCATTAAGTCACGTGATCACTACATGATAGTCATGTGATCAGTCCATGCTCAGTCACGGTATCAGTGCATGATCAGCCACGTGATCAGTGCATGATCTGTCACATGATTAGTGTATGATCATCCACGTGATCAGTGCATGCAGTCATGTGATCAGTGCATGATATAGGCGTGAACAGTGCATGATCAGTCTCGTGATCAGTGCATGATAGCCACGTGATCAGTGCATGATCAGTCACCTGATGGGTGTATGATCATTCACGTGACCTGTACATGGTAGCTACATGATCGTTGCATGATCAGCCACGTGAGTAGTGCATGATAGCCACGTGATCACTGCATGATCAGTCACGTGATCAGTGCATGATCAGTCATGTGACCAGTACATGGTAGCTGTGATCATGGCATGATCAGCCACGTGAGCAGTGCATGATAGCCACGTGATCAGTGCATGATCAGTCACGTGATCAGTGCATGATCATCACGTGATCAGTGCATGATCAGCCGTGATCAGTGCATGACCAGTCACGTGATCAGTGCATGATCAGCCACGTGATCAGTGCATGATAGCCACGTGATCAGTGCATGATCAGTCACGTGATCAGTGCATGATCAGTCACGTGATCAGTGTGATCAGCCACGTGATCAGTGCATGATCAGCCACGTGATCAGTGCATGATCATTCGTGATCAGTGCATGATCAGTCACGTGATCAGTACATGTGCTTCGTGATCATTGCGTGATCAGTGCATGATAGCCACGTGATCAGTGCATGATAGCCACGTGATCAGTGCATGATCAGTCATGTGATCAGTGTGTGATCAGCCACGTGATCAGTGCATGATATCCACGTGATCAGTGCATGATCAGCCGTGATCGTCAGTGCATGAGAGCCACGTGATCAGTGCATGATCAGTCACGTGATATGTGATCAGCCACGTGATCAGTGCATGATGACCACGTGATCAGTGCATGATCATTCGTGATCAGTGCATGATCAGTCACGTGATCAGTGCATGATCAGTCACGTGATCAGTGCATGATCAGTCACGTGATCAGTGCATGATCAGTCACGTGATCAGTACATGATAGCTACGTGATCAGTGCATGATCAGCCGTGATCAGTGCATGATAGCCACGTGATGTGGCCGCCGGAGATCGTGTGCAGGTAGTCAGCCCATGATCAGTGCATGATGCCACGTGATCAGTGCATGATCAGTCACGTGATCAGTGCATGATCAGCCACGTGATCAGTGCATGATCAGCCGTGATCAGTGCATGATCAGCCACGTGATCAGTGCAGTCATGATTCGTGATCAGTGCATGATCAGCACGTGATCAGTGCGCCAGTCACGTGAACAGTGCATGATATATCGTGATCAGGCATGTGATCGCCCGCGTGCAGTGCATGATCAGCCGTGATCAGTGCATGATCAGTTACGTGAGCAGTATGATCAGCCACGTGATCAGTGCATGAGTGCCACGTGATCAGTGCATGATATGTCACGTGATCAGGTGTGTGATCAGCCACGTGAACAGTGCATGATCAGCCACGTGATCAGTGCATGATAGCCACGTGATCAGTGCATGATCAGTCGTGATCAGTGTATGATCAGCCGTGATCAGTGCATGATCAGCCACGTGATCAGTGCATGATGCCACGTGATCAGTGCATGATCATCACGTGATCAGTGTATGATCAGCCACGTGAACAGTGCATGCTCAGTCACGTGATCTGGGCCTGCTGAGCTGCGTGATTACTGTCTGCTCATCTGCTTGACAATTGCCAGCTGAGCTGCACGATTCCTGCCTGTCATCTGCTTGACAATTGCCAGCTGTGCTGCGTAATTCCTGCCTGCTCAGCTGCTTGATTATTGCCAGCTGAGCAGCATGATTCCTCACCTGAGTTCCATGATTATTGCCTGCTGACTGTTTGATTCGTGCCTACTCAGCTCTTTGTTTATTGCCTCCAGAGGCACATGATCAGTGTATGATAGCAAACATGATCAGCGCATGATCAGTCACATGATCAGCGCATTAAGTCACGTGATCACTACATGATAGTCATGTGATCAGTCCATGATCAGTCGGTATCAGTGCATGATCAGCCACGTGATCAGTGCATGATCTGTCACAAGATTAGTGTATGATCATCCGTGATCAGTGCATGCAGTCATGTGATCAGTGCATGATATAGCGTGATCAGTGCATGATCAGTCACGTGATCAGTGCATGATGCCACGTGATCAGTGCATGATCAGTCACCTGATGGGTGTATGATCATTCACGTGACAGTACATGGTAGCTACATGATCATTGCATGATCAGCCACGTGAGTAGTGCATGATAGCCACGTGATCAGTGCATGATCAGTCACGTGATCAGTGCATGATCAGTCATGTGACCAGTACATGGTAGCTGCGTGATCATGCATGATCAGCCACGTGAGCAGTGCATGATAGCCGTGATCAGTGCATGATCAGACGTGATCAGTGCATGATCAGTCACGTGATCAGTGCATGATCAGTCCGTGATCAGTGCATGATCAGCCACGTCAGTGCATGATCAGTCACGTGATCAGTGCATGATCAGTTACGTGATCAGTGCATGATCAGCCACGTGATCAGTGCATGATCAACCATGATCAGTGCATGATGGTCACGTGATCAGTGCATGATCAGTCACGTGATCAGTACATGGTAGCCACGTGATCAGTGCATGATAAGCCACGTGATCAGTGCATGATAGCCGTGATCAGTGCATGATAGCCACGTGATCAGTGCATGATCAGTCACGTGATACGTGTGTGATCAGCCATGATCAGTGCATGATATCCAGTGATCAGTGCATGACAGCCACGTGATCAGTGCATGATAGCCACGTGATCAGTGCATGATCAGTCACGTGATCAGTGCATGATCAGCCACGTGATCAGTGCATGATGAGCCACGTGATCAGTGCATGATCAATACGTGATCAGTGCATGATCATCAGTGACCAGTACATGGTTGCTCACGTGATCGTTGCATGATCAGCCACGTGAGCAGTGCATGATAGCCACGTGATCATGCATGATCAGTCACGTGATCAGTACCGCGATGATCACGTGACAGTGCATGATCATTCACGTGATCAGTGCATGATCAGTTCCGTCCAGTATATGGTTGCTCGTGATCATTCCATGACCAGCCACGTGAGCAGTGCATGATAGCCGTGATGTGTGCATGAGTTACATGAGCAGAGTGCATGATCAGCCACGTAATCAGTGCATGAGTTCCACGTGATCAGTGCATGATATGTCACGTGACAGTGTGCATGATCAGCCACGTGATCAGTGCATGATCAGCCACGTGATCAGTGCATGATAGCCGTGATCAGTGCATGATCAGTCGTGATCAGTGTATGATCAGCGTGATCAGTGCATGATCAGCCGTGATCAGTGCATGATCAGCGTGATCAGTGCATGATATCCCACGTGATCAGTGCATGATCATCATGATCATGTGATCAGCCACGTGATCAGTGCATGTTGTAGTCAGTGTGGGATCAGTGCCGTGATCAGTGCATGATCAGTCCAGCGGTATGTGATTGCTCGGTGATCGTGCATGATCAGTTGCGATCAGTGCATGATCATACGTGATCAGTGCATGATCAGCCACGTGATCAGTGCATGACTGCTCGTGATCAGTGCATGATCAGTCCGTGATCAGTGCATGATCAGTCACGTGATCATATGCCGATCAGCCGTGATCAGTGCATGATATCCCGTGATCAGTGCATGATCATCACATGATCAGTGCATGATCAGTCACGTGATCAGTGCATGATCAGCCACGTGATCAGTGCATGGTAGCCACGTGATCAGTGCATGATCAGCCATGATCAGTGCATGATAGCCACGTGATCAGTGCATGATCATGCGTGATCAGTGCATGATCAGCCACGTGATCAGTGCATGATAGTCACTGATCATGTGCATGATCAGTGCATTGATCAGTGCATGATCAGTCGTGATCAGTGCATGAGTAGCTACGTGATCAGTGCATGATCAGCCACGTGATCAGTGCATGATAGCCACGTGATCAGTGCATGATCAGTCACGTGATCAGTGCATGATCAGCCACGTGATCAGTGCATGATCAGCCACGTGATCAGTGCATGATCAGCCACGTGATCAGTGCATGATCAGTGTGATCAGTGCATGATCAGTCACGTGATCAGTGCATGATCAGCCACGTGATCAGTGCATGATCAGTTCGTGATCAGTGCATGATCAGTCACGTGATCAGTGCATGATCAGCCGTGATCAGTGCATGATCAGCCACGTGATCAGTGCAATGATCAGTAGTGAGTGCATGATATCCACGTGATCAGTGCACAGCCACGTGATCAGTGCATGAGAGCCACGTGATCAGTGCATGATCAGTCACGTGATACATGTGTGATCAGCCACGTGATCAGTGCATGATGAGCCACGTGATCAGTGCATGATCAGTTACGTGATCAGTGCATGATCAGTCATGATCAGTACATGGTAGCTACGTGATCATTGCATGATCAGCCACGTGAGCAGAGCATGATAGCGTGATCAGTGCATGATCAGTCACGTGATCAGTACATGATCAGTCACGTGAACAGTGCATGATCATTTACGTGATCTTTGCATGATCAGTCACGTGACCAGTATATGGTAGCTACGTGATCATTCCATGCGACCACGTGAGCAGTGCATGATAGCCACGTGATGTGTGCATGAGATTACGTGAGCAGAGTATGATCAGCCACGTGATCAGTGCATGACCACGTGATCAGTGCATGATATGTCACGTGACAGGTGTGTGATCAGCCACGTGAACAGTGCATGTTCAGCCACGTGATCAGTGCATGATAGCCACGTGATCAGTGCATGATCAGTTACGTGAGCAGTGTATGATCAGCCACGTGATCAGTGCATGGTCAAACACGTGAACAGTGTATGATCAGCCACGTGATCAGTGCATGATATCCAAGTGATCAGTGCATGATGATCACGTGATCAGTGTATGATCAGCCACGTGAACAGTGCATGCTCAGTCACGTAATCTGGGCCTGCTGAGCTGCGTGATTACTGTCTGCTCATCTGCTTGACAATTGCCAGCTGAGCTGCACGATTCCTGCCTGTCATCTGCTTGACAATTGCCAGCTGTGCTGCATAATTCCTGCCTGTTCAGCTGCTTGATTATTGCCAGCTGAGCAGCATGATTCCTCACACCTGAGTTCCATGATTATTGCCTGCTGACTGTTTGATTCGTGCCTACTCAGCTCTTTGTTTATTGCCTCCAGAGGCACATGATCAGTGTATGATAGCAAACATGATCAGCGCATGATCAGACACATGATCAGCGCCATTAAGTCACGTGATCACTACATGATAGTCATGTGATCAGTCCATGCTCAGTCACGGTATCAGTGCATGATCAGCCACGTGATCAGTGCATGATCTGTCAGATTAGTGTATGATCATCCACGTGATCAGTGCGGGCAGTCATGTGATCAGTGCATGATATAGACGTGATCAGTGCATGATCAGTCTCGTGATCAGTGCATGATAGCCACGTGATCAGTGCATGATCAGTCACCTGATGGGTGTATGATCATTCACGTGACCTGTACATGGTAGCTACATGATCATTGCATGATCAGCCACGTGAGTAGTGCATGATAGCCACGTGATCACTGCATGATCAGTCACGTGATCAGTGCATGATCAGTCATGTGACCAGTACATGGTAGCTGCGTGATCATGGCATGATCAGCCACGTGAGCAGTGCATGATAGCCGTGATCAGTGCATGATCAGTCACGTGATCAGTGCATGATCAGTGCGTGATCAGTGCATGATCAGCCGTGATCAGTGCATGACCAGCACGTGATCAGTGCATGATCAGCCACGTGATCAGTGCATGATAGCCGTGATCAGTGCATGATCAGTCACGTGATCAGTGCATGATCAGTTACGTGATCAGTGCATGATCAGCCACGTGATCAGTGCATGATCAGCACATGATCAGTGCATGATCAATTACGTGATCAGTGCATGATCAGTGTGACCAGTACATGGTAGCTCGTGATCATTGCCTGAGTCATAGCCATGATCAGTGCATGATCACCGTGATCAGTGCATGATAGCCACGTGATCAGTGCATGATCAGTCATGATCGTGTGATCAGCCACGTGATCAGTGCATGATAGCCACGTGATCAGTGCATGACAGCCACGTGATCAGTGCATGATAGCCGTGATCAGTGCATGATCAGTCACGTGATCATGTGTGATCAGCCACGTGATCAGTGCATGATAGCCACGTGATCAGTGCATGATCAATTCGTGATCAGTGCAGTCAGATCCGTGACCAGTGCATGGTTGCTCATGATCAGTGCATGATCAGCCACGTGATCAGCATGATAGCCGTGGTCAGTGCATGATCAGTCACGTGATCAGTGCATGATCAGCCACGTGATCAGTGCATGATCATTCACGTGATCAGTGCATGATCAGTCACGTGACCAGTATATGGTTGCTACGTGATCATTCCATGAGCCGTGAGCACGATAGCCACGTGATGTGTGCCATGATTCGTGAGCAGTGTATGATCAGCCACGTGATCAGTGCGTGAGTTCCACGTGATCAGTGCATGATATGTCACGTGACAGGTGTGTGATCAGCCCGTGATCAGTGCATGATCAGCCGTGATCAGTGCATGATAGCCACGTGATCAGTGCATGATCAGTTCGTGATCAGTGCATGATCAGCCACGTGATCAGTGCATGATAGCCACGTGATCAGTGCATGATCAGCCACGTGATCAGTGCATGATAGCCACGTGATCAGTGCATGATCATCACGTGATCATGTGTGATCAGCCACGTGATCAGTGCATGATCAGCCACAGTCAGTATGATCAATTCGTGATCAGTGCATGATCAGTCACGTGATCAGTGCATGATTGCTACGTGATCGTTGCATGAGTCAGCCATGTGATCAGTGCATGATCACCACGTGATCAGTGCATGATCAGCCACGTGATCAGTGCATGATCAGCCACGTGATCAGTGCATGATCAATCACGTGATCAGTGCATGATCAGTCACGTGATCAGTGCATGATCAGCCATGATCAGTGCATGATAGCCATGATCAGTGCATGATCAGTCACGTGATCAGTGCATGATCAGTCACGTAATCAGTGCATGATCAGCCACGTGATCAGTGCATGATAGCCACGTGATCAGTGCATGATCAACCATGATCAGTGCATGTAGCCGTGATCAGTGCATGATCATCACGTGATCAGTGCGTGATCCCACTGATGCATGATCAGTCCGTGATCAGTGCATGATCAGTCCACGTGATCAGTGCATGATAAGCTCGTGATCAGTGCATGATCAGCCACGTGATCAGTGCATGATAGCCACGTGATCAGTGCATGATCAGTCACGTGATCAGTGCATGATCAGCCACGTGATCAGTGCATGATCAGCCACGTGATCAGTGCATGATCAGTCACGTGATCAGTGCATGATCATTGCCCGTGATCAGTGCATGATCAGTCACGTGATCAGTGCATGATCAGCCACATGATCAGTGCATGATCAGCCACGTGATCAGTGCATGATCAGTCACGTGATCAGTGCATGGTAGCTACGTGATCAGTGCATGATCACCACGTGATCAGTGCATGATCAGCCGTGATCAGTGCATGATCAGCCACGTGATCAGTGCAGTCAGCCACGTGATCAGTGCAGTCAGCCGTGATCAGTGCGCCAGTCACGTGATCAGTGCATGATCAGTTACGTGACAGTGTATGATCAGCCACGTGATCAGTGCATGGTCAGACACGTGATCAGTGTATGATCAGCCACGTGATCAGTGCATGATATCCAAGTGATCAGTGCATGATCAATCCGTGATCAGTGTATGATCAGCCACGTGAACAGTGCATGCTCCACGTGATCAGGGCCTGCTGAGCTGCGTGATTACTGTCTGCTCATCTGCTTGACAATTGCCAGCTGAGCTGCACGATTCCTGCCTGTCATCTGCTTGACAATTGCCAGCTGTGCTGCGTAATTCCTGCTCAGCTGCTTGATTATTGCCAGCTGAGCAGCATGATTCTCACAGCTGAGTTCCATGATTATTGCCTGCTGACTGTTTGATTCGTGCCTACTCAGCTCTTTGTTTATTGCCTCCAGAGGCACATGATCAGTGTATGATAGCAAACATGATCAGCGCATGATCAGTCACATGATCAGCGCCATTAAGTCACGTGATCACTACATGATAGTCATTTGATCAGTCCATGCTCAGTCACGGTATCAGTGCATGATCAGCCAAGTGATCAGTGCATGATAGCCGTGATCAGTGCATGATCATCCACGTGATCAGTGCATGATCAGTCACGTGATCAGTGATCAGTGCCACATGATCAGTGCATGATCAGTCACGTGATCAGTGCATGATCAGTCACGTGATCAGTGCATGATCAGCCACGTGATCAGTGCATGATCAGCCACGTGATCAGTGCATGATCAGTCGTGATCAGTGCATGATCAGTCGTGATCAGTGCATGATCAGCCACGTGATCAGTGCATGATAGCCGCGTGATCAGTGCATGATCAGCCACGCGATCAGTGCATGATAGCCAGATCAGTGCATGATCAGTCACGTGATCAGTGCATGATCAGCCACGTGATCAGTGCATGATAGCCACTGATCAGTGCGCGATCAATTACGTGATCAGTGCATGACCAGTCACGTGACCAGTACATGGTAGCTACGTGATCGGCATGATCAGCGTGATCAGTGCATGATAGCCACGTGATCAGTGCATGATCAGTCACGTGATCAGTGCATGATCAGTCACGTGATAGTGCATGATCAGCCACGTGATCAGTGCATGATCAGTCACGTGATCAGTGCATGATCAGTCACGTGATCAGTGCATGATCAGTCACGTGATCAGTGCATGGCCAATGATCAGTGCATGATCAGTCACGTGATCAGTGCATGATCAGCCGTGATCAGTGCATGATCAGTCACGTGATCAGTGCATGATCAGCCATGTGATCAGTGCATGATCAGCCACGTGATCAGTGCATGATCAGCCACGTGATCAGTGCATGTAGTCACGTGATCAGTGCATGATCAGTTACGTGAGCAGTGTATGATCAGCCACGTGATCAGTGCATGGTCAGACACGTGAACAGTGTATGATCAGCCACGTGATCAGTGCATGATATCCAAGTGATCAGTGCATGATCATCACGTGATCAGTGTATGATCAGCCACGTGAACAGTGCATGCTCAATCACGTGATCTGGGCCTGCTGAGCTGCGTGATTACTGTCTGCTCATCTGCTTGACAATTGCCAGCTGAGCTGCACGATTCCTGCCTGTCATCTGCGTGACAATTGCCAGCTGTGCTGCGTAATTCCTGCCTGTTCAGCTGCTTGATTATTGCCAGCTGAGCAGCATGATTCCTCACACCTGAGTTCCATGATTATTGCCTGCTGACTGTTTGATTCGTGCCTACTCAGCTCTTTGTTTAGTGCCTCCAGAGGCACATGATCAGTGTATGATAGCAAACATGATCAGCGCATGATCAGTCACATGATCAGCGCCATTAAGTCACGTGATCACTACATGATAGTCATGTGATCAGTCCATGCTCAGTCACGTATCAGTGCATGATCAGCCACGTGATCAGTGCATGATCTGTCACATGATTAGTGTATGATCATCCACGTGATCAGTGCATGGGCAGTCATGTGATCAGTGCATGATATAGGCGTGAACAGTGCATGATCAGTCTCGTGATCAGTGCATGATAGCCACGTGATCAGTGCATGATCAGTCACGTGATCATGTGCATGATCAGCCACGTGATCAGTGCATGATCAGCCACGTGATCAGTGCATGATCAGCCACGTGATCAGTGCATGATCAGTGCGTGATCAGTGCATGATAGCTACGTGATCAGTGCATGATCAGCCACGTGATCAGTGCATGTCCATGATCAGTGCATGATCAGCCGCGTGATCAGTGCATGATCAGTCACGTGATAAGTGTATGATCAGCCACGTGATCAGTGCATGATAGCCACGTGATCAGTGCATGATCAGCCACGTGATCAGTGCATGATAGCCACGTGATCAGTGCATGATCAGTCACGTGATCAGTGCATGATCAGTTACGTGATCAGTGTATGATCAGCCACGTGATCAGTGCATGATCAGCCACATGATCAGTGCATGATCAGTGCGTGATCAGTGCATGATCATCCCGTGATCAGTACATAGTAGCTACGTGATCATTGCATGATCAGCCACGTGATCAGTGCATGATCAGCGTGATCAGTGCATGATCAGCCACGTGATCAGTGCATGATCAGTCACGTGATCAGTGTGATCAGCCATGATCAGTGCATGATATCCACGTGATCAGTGCATGACAGCCACGTGATCAGTGCATGTCAGAGCCACGTGATCATTGCATGATCATCACGTGATCAGTGCATGATCAGCCGTGATCAGTGCATGATGAGCCACGTGATCAGTGCATGATCAGTCACGTGATCAGTGCATGATCAGTCACGTGACCAGTGCATGATAGCTACGTGATCAGTGCATGATCAGCCACGTGATCAGTGCATGATAGCCACGTGATCAGTGCATGATCATCACGTCAGTATGATCAGTCACGTGATCAGTGCATGATCATTCGTGATCAGTGCATGATCAGTCACGTGACCAGTATATGATTGCTACGTGATCATTGCATGATCGCGAGCGGTGCATGATAGCCACGTGATGTGTGCGCCAGTTACGTGATCAGTGTATGATCAGCCACGTGATCAGTGCATGATTCCACGTGATCAGTGCATGATCATGTCACGTGACAGGTGTGATCAGCCCGTGATCAGTGCATGTTCAGCCACGTGATCAGTGCATGATAGCCGTGATCAGTGCATGATCAGTTACGTGATCAGTGCATGATCACGTGATCAGTGCATGATCAGCCACGTGATCAGTGCATGATCAGCCGTGATCAGTGCATGATCCACGTGATCACGCATGATCAGTCACGTGATCATGTGTGATCAGCCACGTGATCAGTGCATGATCAGCCACGTGATCAGTGCATGATCAGTGCAGTCAGTGCATGATCAGTCCATGAATCAGTGCATGATGCTCGTGATCAGTGCATGATCAGCCACGTGATCAGTGCATGATAGCCACGTGATCAGTGCATGATCAGCCACGTGATCAGTATGATCAGCTCGTGATCAGTGCATGATCAGTCCCATGATCAGTGCATGACCAGCCACGTGATCAGTATATGATCAGCCACGTGATCAGTGCATGATCAGCCACGTGATCAGTGCATGATCAGTCACGTGATCAGTGCATGATCATCCGTGATCAGTGTATGATCAGCCACGTGATCAGTGCATGATGCCACGTGATCAGTGCATGATCAGCCATGATCAGTGCATGATAGCGTGATCAGTGCATGATCAGTCACGTGATCAGTGCATGATCAGCCGTGATCAGTGCATGATCAGTCACGTGATCAGTGCATGATCAATCACGTGATCAGTGCATGATCAGTCACGTGACCAGTACATGATAGCTCATGATCATTGCATGATCAGCCACGTGATCAGTGCATGATAGCCACGTGATCAGTGCATGATCAGTCACGTGATCAGTGCATGATCAGCCACGTGATCAGTGCATGATCAGTCACGTGATCAGTGCATGATCAGTCACGTGATCAGTGCATGATCAGTCACGTGATCAGTGCATGATCATCGTGATCAGTGCATGATCAGCCACGTGATCAGTGCATGATCAGTTCGTGATCAGTGCATGATCTCACGTGATCAGTGCATGATAGCTACGTGAGATCAGTGCATGATCAGCCACGTGATCAGTGCATGATCAGCCACGTGATCAGTGCATGATGTCACGTGATCAGTGCATGATCAGCCATGATCAGTGCATGATCAGCCACGTGATCAGTGCATGATCAGCCACGTGATCAGTGCATGATCATTCGTGAGCAGTGTATGATCAGCCACGTGATCAGTGCATGGTCAGACACGTGAACAGTATGATCAGCCACGTGATCAGTGCATGATATCCAAGTGATCAGTGCATGATCAATCACGTGATCAGTGTGATCAGCCACGTGAACAGTGCATGCTCAGTCACGTGATCAGGGCCTGCTGAGCTGCGTGATTACTGTCTGCTCATCTGCTTGACAATTGCCAGCTGAGCTGCACGATTCCTGCCTGTCATCTGCTTGACAATTGCCAGCTGTGCTGCGTAATTCCTGCCTGCTCAGCTGCTTGATTATTGCCAGCTGAGCAGCATGATTCCTCACACTGAGTTCCATGATTATTGCCTGCTGACTGTTTGATTCGTGCCTACTCAGCTCTTTGTTTATTGCCTCCAGAGGCACATGATCAGTGTATGATAGCCATGATCAGCATGATCAGTCACATGATCAGCGCCATTAAGTCCATGATCACTACATGATAGTCATGTGATCAGTCCATGCTCAGTCATGATGTCAGTGCATGATCAGCCAGTGATCAGTGCATGATCAGCCCGTGATCAGTGCATGATAGCCACGTGATCAGTGCATGATCAGCCACGTGATCAGTGCATGACAGCCATTGATCAGTGCATGATCAGTCACGTGATCAGTGCATGATCAGTCACGTGATCAGTGCATGATCAGCCACGTGATCAGTGCATGATAGCCACGTGATCAGTGCATGATCCCACGTGATCAGTGCATGATCATCACGTGATCAGTGCATGATCAGCCACGTGATCAGTGCATGATAGCCACGTGATCAGTGCATGATCAGCCACGTGATCAGTGCATGATAGCCACGTGATCAGTGCATGATCAGTCACGTGATCAGTGCGCAGTCATCCGTGATCAGTGCATGATCAGTCACGTGATCAGTGCATGATCAGCCACGTGATCAGTGCATGATCAGTCACGTGATCAGTGCATGATAGCTCGTGATCACGCATGATCAGCCATTGATCAGTGCATGATAGCCACGTGATCAGTGCATGATCAGTCGTGATCAGTGCATGATCAGCCACGTGATCAGTGCATGATCAGCCACGTGATCAGTGCATGATCAGTGCGTGATCAGTGCATGTCAGTCCGTGATCAGTGCATGATCAGCCACGTGATCAGTGCATGATCAGCCACGTGATCAGTGCATGATCAGTTCGTGATCAGTGCAGTCAGTCCGTGACCAGTACATGGTAGCTACGTGATCAGTGCATGATCAGCCACGTGAGCAGTGCATGATAGCCACGTGATCAGTGCATGATCAGTCACGTGATCAGTGCATGATCAGCCACGTGATCAGTGCATGATCAGCCACGTGATCAGTGCATGATCAGTCACGTGATCAGTGCATGATCATCCGTGATCAGTGCATGATCAGCCACGTGATCAGTGCATGATAGCACGTGATCAGTGCATGATCAGTCACGTGATCAGTGCATGATCAGCCACGTGATCAGTGCATGATCAGCCACGTGATCAGTGCATGATCAGCCACGTGATCAGTGCATGATAGCCACGTGATCAGTGCATGATCAGCCACGTGATCAGTGCATGATCAGCCACGTGATCAGTGCATGATCAGTTACGTGAGCAGTGTATGATCAGCCACGTGATCAGTGCATGGTCAGAACGTGAACAGTGTATGATCAGCGTGATCAGTGCATGATATCCAAGTGATCAGTGCATGATCATCACGTGATCAGTGTATGATCAGCCACGTGAACAGTGCATGCTCAGTCACGTGATCTGGGCCTGCTGAGCTGCGTGATTACTGTCTGCTCATCTGCTTGACAATTGCCAGCTGAGCTGCACGATTCCTGCCTGTCATCTGCTTGACAATTGCCAGCTGTGCTGCGTAATTCCTGCCTGCTCAGCTGCTTGATTATTGCCAGCTGAGCAGCATGATTCCTCACACCTGAGTTCCATGATTATTGCCTGCTGACTGTTTGATTCGTGCCTACTCAGCTCTTTGTTTATTGCCTCCAGAGGCACATGATCAGTGTATGATAGCAAACATGATCAGCGCATGATCAGTCACATGATCAGCGCCATTAAGTCACGTGATCACTACATGATAGTCATGTGATCAGTCCATGCTCAGTCACGGTATCAGTGCATGATCAGCCACGTGATCAGTGCATGATCTGTCTGATTAGTGTATGATCATCCATGATCAGTGCACGGGCAGTCATGTGATCAGTGCATGATATAGACGTGAACAGTGCATGATCAGTCTCGTGATCAGTGCATGATAGCCACGTGATCAGTGCATGATCAGTCACGTGATCATGTGATCAGCCACGTGATCAGTGCATGATAGCCACGTGATCAGTGCATGATCAGCCACGTGATCAGTGCATGATCAGTCACGTGACCAGTACATGATCAGTCCACGTGATCATTGCATGATCAGGCCAGTCAGTGCATGATAGCCGTGATCAGTGCATGATAGCCACGTGATCAGTGCATGATCAGTCACGTGATCAGTGCATGATCAGCCGTGATCAGTGCATGATCAGCACGTGATCAGTGCATGACAGCACGTGATCAGTGCATGATAGCCGTGATCAGTGCATGATCAGTCACGTGATCAGTGCATGATCAGTTATGTGATCAGTGTATGATCAGCCACGTGATCAGTGCATGATCAGCCATGATCAGTGCATGATCAATTCGTGCTCAGTGCATGATCAGTCATGACCAGTACATGGTAGCTACGTGATCATTGCCTGATCAGCACGTGATCAGTGCATGATAGCCACGTGATCAGTGCATGATGTCACGTGATCAGTGCATGATCATCCATGTGATCGTGTGCGATCAATGATCAGTGCATGATATCCACGTGATCAGTGCATGACAGCCACGTGATCAGTGCATGAGCCACGGGATCAGTGCATGATCAGTCACGTGATCATGTGTGATCAGCGTGATCAGTGCATGATAGCCACGTGATCAGTGCAGGATCAATTCGTGATCAGTGCATGATCATCCGCATGACCAGTACATGGTTGCTACGTGATCGTTGCATGATCAGCCACGTGAGCAGCATGATAGCCGTGGTCAGTGCATGATCAGTCACGTGATCAGTACATGATCAACGTGAACAGTGCATGATCATTCGTGATCTTTGCATGATCAGTCGTTGCCAGTATATGGTTGCTCACGTGATCATTCCATGACGAGCCACGTGAGCAGTGCATGATAGCCACGTGATGTGCATGAGTTCGTGAGTATGATCAGCCGTGATCAGTGCATGAGTGCCACGTGATCAGTGCATGATATGTCACGTGACAGGTGTGTGATCAGCCACGTGAACAGTGCATGTTCAGCCGTGATCAGTGCATGATAGCCACGTGATCAGTGCATGATCAGTTACGTGAGCAGTGTATGATCAGCCACGTGATCAGTGCATGATCAGCCACGTGATCAGTGCATACGTGATCAGTGCATGAGCCATGATCAGTGCATGATCAGTCACGTGATCATGTGTGATCAGCCACGTGATCAGTGCATGATCAGCCACGTGATCAGTGCATGATCAATTACGTGATCAGTGCATGATCAGTCACGTGATCAGTGCATGATTGCTACGTGATCAGTGCATGATCAGCCATGTGAGCAGTGCATGATAGCGTGATCAGTGCATGATCAGCCAGGTGATCAGTGCATGATGCTCACGTGATCAGTGCATGATTAGTCACGTGATCAGGCATGATCAGTCACGTGATCAGTGCATGATCAGCCACGTGATCAGTGCATGATAAGCCACGTGATCAGTGCATGATCAGTCACGTGATCAGTGCATGATCAGTCACGTGATCAGTGTATGATCAGCCACGTGATCAGTGCATGATAGCCACGTGATCAGTGCATGATCAGCCACGTGATCAGTGCATGATAGCCACGTGATCAGTGCATGATCAGTCACGTGATCAGTGCATGATCAGCCGTGATCAGTGCATGATCAGTCACAGATCAGTGCATGATCAGTGCATGATCAGTGCATGATCAGTCACGTGATCAGTGCATGATAGCCACGTGATCAGTTGCGATCAGACACCCGTGATCAGTGCATGATAGCCACGTGATCAGTGCATGATCAGTCACGTGATCAGTGCATGATCAGCCACGTGATCAGTGCATGATCAGCCACATGATCAGTGCATGATCAGTTCGTGATCAGTGCATGATCAGTCACGTGATCAGTGCATGATCAGTCACGTGATCAGTGCATGATCAGCCACGTGATCAGTGCATGATCAGCTACGTGATCAGTGCATGATCTCCGTGATCAGTGCATGATAGCTACGTGATCAGTGCATGATCAGCCACGTGATCAGTGCATGATCAGCCGTGATCAGTGCATGATAGCCACGTGATCAGTGCATGATCAGCCACGTGATCAGTGCATGATCAGCCACGTGATCAGTGCATGATGCGTGATCAGTGCATGATCAGTTACGTGAGCAGTGTATGATCAGCCACGTGATCAGTGCATGGTCAGACACGTGAACAGTGTATGATCAGCCACGTGATCAGTGCATGATATCAAGTGATCAGTGCATGATCAACACGTGATCAGTGTATGATCAGCCACGTGAACAGTGCATGCTCAGTCACGTGATCAGGGCCTGCTGAGCTGCGTGATTACTGTCTGCTCATCTGCTTGACAATTGCCAGCTGAGCTGCACGATTCCTGCCTGTCATCTGCTTGACAATTGCCAGCTGTGCTGCGTAATTCCTGCCTGCTCAGCTGCTTGATTATTGCCAGCTGAGCAGCATGATTCCTCACACCTGAGTTCCATGATTATTGCCTGCTGACTGTTTGATTCGTGCCTACTCAGCTCTTTGTTTATTGCCTCCAGAGGCACATGATCAGTGTATGATAGCAAACATGATCAGTGCATGATCAGTCACATGATCAGCGCCATTAAGTCACGTGATCACTACATGATAGTCATGTGATCAGTCCATGCTCAGTCACGGTATCAGTGCATGATCAGCCACGTGATCAGTGCATGATAGCCACGTGATCAGTGCATGATCACCACGTGATCAGTGCATGATCAGTCACGTGATCAGTGCATGATGCAGTCATGATCAGTGCATGATCATCACGTGATCAGTGCATGATCAGTCACGTGATCAGTGCATGATCAGCCACGTGATCAGTGCATGATAGCCGTGATCAGTGCATGATCAGTCACGTGATCAGTGCATGATCAGCGTGATCAGTGCATGGTCAGCCATGTGATCAGTGCATGATAGACGTGATCAGTGCATGATCAGCCACGTGAGCAGTGCATGATAGCCACGTGATCAGTGCATGATCAGTCACGTGATCAGTGCATGATCAGCCACGTGATCAGTGCATGATCAGCCACGTGATCAGTGTGATCAATTACGTGATCAGTGCATGATCATCCGTGATACATGGTATCGTGATCAGTGCATGATCAGCCGCGTGAAGCAGTGCATGACAAGTGATCAGTGCATGATCAGTCGCGTGATCAGTGCATGATCAGCCACGTGATCAGTGCATGATCAGCCGCGTGATCAGTGCATGATCAGTCATTGATCAGTGCATGATCAGTCACGTGATCAGTGCATGATCAGTCCGTGATCAGTGCATGATGATAGTAGTGATAGTTGCGTGATCAGTTGATCGACCATGCAGTCAGTCATGAAACGTGATCAGTGCATGATCAGTCGTGATCAGTGCATGATCAGCCACGTGATCGGTGCATGATCGCCACGTGATCAGTGCATGAGTCAGTACGTGATCAGTGCATGATCAGTGCATGATCAGTGCATGATCGATTCGTGAGCAGTGTATGATCAGCCACGTGATCAGTGCATGGTCAGACACGTGAACAGTGTATGATCAGCCGTGATCAGTGCATGATATCCAAGTGATCAGTGCATGATCATCACGTGATCAGTATGATCAGCCACGTGAACAGTGCATGCTCAGTCACGTGATCTGGGCCTGCTGAGCTGCGTGATTACTGTCTGCTCATCTGCTTGACAATTGCCAGCTGAGCTGCACGATTCCTGCCTGTCATCTGCTTGACAATTGCCAGCTGTGCTGCGTAATTCCTGCCTGCTCAGCTGCTTGATTATTGCCAGCTGAGCAGCATGATCCTCACACTGAGTTCCATGATTATTGCCTGCTGACTGTTTGATTCGTGCCTACTCAGCTCTTTGTTTATTGCCTCCAGAGGCACATGATCAGTGTATGATAGCAAACATGATCAGCGCATGATCAGTCACATGATCAGCGCCATTAAGTCACGTGATCACTGCATGATAGTCATGTGATCAGTCCATGCTCAGTCACGGTATCAGTGCATGATCAGCCACGTGATCAGTGCATGATCTGTCACATGATTAGTGTATGATCATCCACGTGATCAGTGCATGGCAGTCATGTGATCAGTGCATGATATAGACGTGAACAGTGCATGATCAGTCGTGATCAGTGCATGATAGCCACGTGATCAGTGCATGATCAGTCACGTGATACATGTGTGATCAGCCACGTGATCAGTGCATGATAGCACGTGATCAGTGCATGATCAGTCACGTGATCAGTGCATGATCAGTCCACGTGATCAGTACATGGTAGCTACGTGATCATTGCATGATCAGCCATGATCAGTGCATGATAGCCGTGATCAGTGCATGATCAGCCACGTGATCAGTGCATGATCAGTCACGTGATCAGTGTATGATCAGCGTGATCAGTGCATGATCAGCCACGTGATCAGTGCATGAGCCACGTGATCAGTGCATGATAGCCACGTGATCAGTGCATGATCAGTCACGTGATCAGTGCATGATCAGTTATGTGATCAGTGTGATCAGCCACGTGATCAGTGCATGATCAGCCACGTGATCAGTGCATGATCAATTAGGTGCTCAGTGCATGATCAGTCACGTGACCAGTACATGGTAGCTACGTGATCATTGCCTGATCAGCCACGTGATCAGTGCATGATAGCCACGTGGTCAGTGCATGATCAGCCACGTGATCGGTACATGATCAGCCACGTGAACAGTGCATGCTCAGTCACGTGATCTGGGCCTGCTGAGCTGCGTGATCACTGCCTGCTCATCTGCTTGACAATTGCCAGCTGAGCTGCACGATTCCTGAATGCTCAGCTGTGATTATTAGCTGAGCAGCATGATTCCTCACCTGTGTTCCATGATTATTGCCTGCTGACTGTTTGATTCGTGCCTACTCAGCTCTTTGTTTATTGCCTCCAGAGGCACATGATCAGTGTATGATAGCAAACATGATCAGCGCATGATCAGTCACATGATCAGCGCCATTAGATCACGTGATCACTACATGATACTCATGTGATCAGTCCATGCTCAGTCACGGTATCAGTGCATGATCAGCCACGTGATCAGTGCATGATCTGTCACATGATTAGTGTATGATCGTCCACGTGATCAGTGCAGGCAGTCATGTGATCAGTGCATGATATAGACGTGAACAGTGCATGATCAGTCGTGATCAGTGCATGATAGCCACGTGATCAGTGCATGATCAGTCACCTGATGAGTGTATGATCATTCCACGTGACCTGTACATGGTAGCTACATGATCATTGCATGATCAGCCACGTGATTAGTTCATGATGCCACGTGATCACTGCATGATCAGTCACGTGATCAGTGCATGATCAGTCATGTGACCAGTACATGGTAGCTGCGTCCATGGCATGATCAGCCACGTGAGCAGTGCATGATCCACGTGATCAGTGCATGATCAGATGCAGATCAGTGCATGATCAGTCACGTGATCAGTGCATGATCAGCCACGTGATCAGTGCATGACCAGGCACGTGATCAGTGCATGATCAGTCACGTAATCAGTGCATGATCAGTTATGTGATCAGCCACGTGATCAGTGCATGATCAGCCACATGATCAGTGCATGATCAGTTCGTGATCAGTGCATGATCAGTCACGTGATCAGTGCATGGTAAAGCCGTGATCAGTGCCTGATAAGCCGTGATCAGTGCATGCAGTCATGATCAGTGCATGATAGCCGTGATCAGTGCATGATCAGTCATGTGATACGTGTGTGATCAGCCACATGATCAGTGCATGATATCCACGTGATCAGTGCATGACAGCCACGTGATCAGTGCATGATAGCCACGGGATCAGTGCATGATCAGTCACGTGATACATGTGTGATCAGCGTGATCAGTGCATGATGAGCCACGTGATCAGTGCAGGATCAATTACGTGATCAGTGCATGATCAGCACGTGACCAGTACATGGTTGCTCGTGATCGTTGCATGATCAGCCACGTGAGCAGAGCATGATAGCCACGTGATCAGTGCATGATCAGTCACGTGATCAGTACATGATCAGTCACGTGAACAGTGCATGATCATTTACGTGATCTTTGCATGATCAGTCACGTGACCAGTATATGGTTGCTCACGTGATCATTCCATGACGAGCCACGTGAGCAGTGCATGATAGCTACGTGATGTGCATGAGTTCGTGAGCAGAGTATGATCAGCCACGTGATCAGTGCATGAGTGCCACGTGATCAGTGCATGATATGTCACGTGACAGGTGTGTGATCAGCCACGTGAACAGTGCATGTTCAGCCACGTGATCAGTGCATGATAGCCACGTGATCAGTGCATGATCAGTTACGTGAGCAGTGTATGATCAGCCACGTGATCAGTGCATGGTCAACCACGTGATCAGTGCATGATCAGCCACGTGATCAGTGCATGATATCCACGTGATCAGTGCATGATCAGTCACGTGATCATGTGTGATCAGCCACGTGATCAGTGCATGATCAGCCACGTGATCAGTGCATGATCAGCTTCGTGATGTGCTGATCATCCACGTGACCAGTGCATGATGCTCACGTGATCAGTGCATGATCAGCCACGTGAGCAGTGCAATGTACGTGATCAGTGCATGATCAGCCACGTGATCAGTGCATGATCGTGATCAGTGCAGTTAGTCGTGATCAGTGCATGATCAGTCACGTGATCAGTGCATGATCAGCCCGTGATCAGTGCTGCATGATAGCCACGTGATCAGTGCATGATCATCCGTGATCAGTGCATGATCAGTCACGTGATCAGTGCATGATCAGCCACGTGATCAGTGCATGATAGCCACGTGATCAGTGCATGATCAGCCACGTGATCAGTGCATGATAGCCACGTGATCAGTGCATGATCAGTCACGTGATCAGTGCATGATCATCAGTGATCAGTGCATGATCAGCCACGTGATCAGTGCATGATCAGTTCGTGATCAGTGCATGATCAGTCACGTGATCAGTGCATGATAGCTCACGTGATCAGTGCATGATCAGCCAGTGACAGTGCATGATAGCCACGTGATCAGTGCATGATCAGTCACGTGATCAGTGCATGATCAGCCACGTGATCAGTGCATGATCAGTCACGTGATCAGTGCATGATCAGTGCGTGCAGTCAGTGCATGATCAGTCTGCGTGATCAGTGCATGATCAGTCCACGTGATCAGTGCATGATCAGCCAGTGATCAGTGCATGATCAGTTGCAGTGATCAGTGCATGATCAGTCACGTGATCAGTGCATGATAGCTCACGTGATCAGTGCATGATCAGCCACGTGATCAGTGCATGATCAGCCACGTGATCAGTGCATGATCACGTGATCAGTGCATGATCAGCCACGTGATCAGTGCATGATCAGCCACGTGATCAGTGCATGATCAGTCGTGATCAGTGCATGATCAGTCACGTGATCAGTGCATGATCAGCCACGTGATCAGTGCATGATCGAACCGTGATCAGTGCATGATCAGCACGTGATCAGTGCATGATATCCACGTGATCAGTGCATGATCAGTCCGTGATCAGTGCATGATCAGCCACGTGATCAGTGCATGATCAGTCACGTGATCAGGGCATGATGAGCTCGTGATTACTGTCTGCTCATCTGCTTGACAATTGCCAGCTGAGCTGCAGTTCCTGCCTGTCATCTGCTTGACAATTGCCAGCTGTGCTGCGTAATTCCTGCCTGATCAGCTGCTTGATTATTGCCAGCTGAGCAGCATGATTCCTCACAGGTTCCATGATTATTGCCTGCTGACTGTTTGATCAGTGCCTGCTCAGCTCTTTGTTCATTGCCTCCAGAGGCACGATCAGTGCATGATCAAACATGATCAGTGCATGATCAGTCCGTGATCAGTGCATGATCAGTCACGTGATCAGTGCATGATCAGCCACGTGATCAGTGCATGATCAGTTCGTGATCAGTGCATGATCAGTCACGTGATCAGTGCATGATCAGTCACGTGATCAGTGCATGATCAGCCACGTGATCAGTGCATGATCAGACGTGATCAGTGCATGATCAGCCACGTGATCAGTGCATGATAGCCACGTGATCAGTGCATGATCAGTTACGTGAGCAGTGTATGATCAGCCACGTGATCAGTGCATGGTCAGACACGTGAACAGTGTATGATCAGCCACGTGATCAGTGCATGATATCCAAGTGATCAGTGCATGATCATCACGTGATCAGTGTATGATCAGCCACGTGAACAGTGCATGCTCAGTCACGTGATCTGGGCCTGCTGAGCTGCGTGATTACTGTCTGCTCATCTCTTGACAATTGCCAGCTGAGCTGCACGATTCCTGCCTGTCATCTGCTTGACAATGCCAGCTGTGCTGCGTAATTCCTGCCTGCTCAGCTGCTTGATTATTGCCAGCTGAGCAGCATGATTCTCACACCTGAGTTCCATGATTATGCCTGCTGACTGTTTGATTCGTGCCTACTCAGCTCTTTGTTTATTGCCTCCAGAGGCACATGATCAGTGTATGATAGCAAACATGATCAGTGCATGATCAGTCACATGATCAGCGCCATGAGTCACGTGATCACTACATGATAGTCATGTGATCAGTCCATGCTCAGTCACGGTATCAGTGCATGATCAGCCACGTGATCAGTGCATGATCATCACATGATCAGTATGATCATCCACGTGATCAGTGCATGGGCAGTCATGTGATCAGTGCATGATATAGACGTGATCAGTGCATGATCAGTCACGTGATCAGTGCATGATAGCCACGTGATCAGTGCATGATCAGTCACGTGATCATGTGCATGATAGCCGTGATCAGTGCATGATCAGCCACGTGATCAGTGCATGATCAGCCACGTGATCAGTGCATGATCAGTCACGTGATCAGTGCATGAGCTATGTGATCAGTGCATGATCAGCCCGTGATCAGTGCATGATAGCCACGTGATCAGTGCATGATAGCCACGTGATCAGTGCATGATCAGTCATGATACAGTGTATGATCAGCCATGATCAGTGCATGATATCCGTGATCAGTGCATGATCAGCCACGTGATCAGTGCATGATAGCCACGTGATCAGTGCATGATCAGTCACGTGATACATGTGCCAGTCAGCCGTGATCAGTGCATGATGAGCCACGTGATCAGTGCATGATCAATTACATGATCAGTGCATGATCAGTCACGTGACGTACATGGTTGCTACGTGATCGTTGCATGATCAGCCACGTGAGCAGAGCATGATAGCCACGTGATCAGTGCATGATCAGTCGTGATCAGTGCACATGATCAGTCACGTGAACAGTGCATGATCATTTACGTGATCAGTGCATGATCAGTCACGTTACCATATATGGTTGCTTGTGATCATTCCATGATGAGCCACGTGAGCAGTGCATGATAGCCACGTGATGTAGCCGCATGTTACGTGAGCAGGTATGATCAGCCACGTGATCAGTGCATGAGTGCCACGTGATCGGTGCATGATATGTCACGTGACAGGTGTGTGATCAGCCACGTGAACAGTGCATGTTCAGCCACGTGATCAGTGCATGATGCCACGTGATCAGTGCATGATCAGTTACGTGAGCAGTGTATGATCAGCCACGTGATCAGTGCATGGTCAGACACGTGAACAGTGTATGATCAGCCACGTGATCAGTGCATGATATCCAAGTGATCAGTGCATGATCATCACGTGATCAGTGTATGATCAGCCACGTGAACAGTGCATGCTCAGTCACGTGATCTGGGCCTGCTGAGCTGCGTGATTACTGTCTGCTCATCTGCTTGACAATTGCCAGCTGAGCTGCACGATTCCTGCCTGTCATCTGCTTGACAATTGCCAGCTGTGCTGCGTAATTCCTGCCTGCTCAGCTGCTTGATTATTGCCAGCTGAGCAGCATGATTCCTCACACTGAGTTCCATGATTATTGCCTGCTGACTGTTTGATTCGTGCCTACTCAGCTCTTTGTTTATTGCCTCCAGAGGCACATGATCAGTGTATGATAGCAAACATGATCAGCGCATGATCAGTCACATGATCAGCGCATTAAGTCACGTGATCACTATGATAGTCATGTGATCAGTCCATGCTCAGTCACGGTATCAGTGCATGATCAGCCACGTGATCAGTGCATGATCTGTCACAAGATTAGTGTATGATCATCCACGTGATCAGTGCATGGGCAGTCATGTGATCAGTGCATGATATAGACGTGAACAGTGCATGATCAGTCTCGTGATCAGTGCATGATAGCCACGTGATCAGTGCATGATCAGTCACCTGATGGGTGTATGATCATTCACGTGACCTGTACATGGTAGCTACATGATCATTGCATGATCAGCCACGTGAGTAGTTCATGATAGCCACGTGATCACTGCATGATCAGTCACGTGATCAGTGCATGATCAGTCATGTGACCAGTACATGGTAGTACGTGATCATGGCATGATCAGCCACGTGCAGTGCATGATAGCCACGTCAGTGCATGATCAGACACGTGATCAGTGCATGATCAGTCACGTGATCAGTGCATGATCAGCCACGTGATCAGTGCATGACCAGGCACGTGATCAGTGTATGTCCAGCCAAGTGATCAGTGCATGATAGCCACGTGATCAGTGCATGATCAGCCACGTGATCAGTGCATGATCAGTTATGTGATCAGTGCATGATCAGCCACGTGATCAGTGCATGATCAGCCACGTGATCAGTGCATGATCAGTTACGTGATCAGTGCATGATCAGTCACGTGACAGTGCATGATAGCCACGTGATCAGTGCATGATCAGCCACGTGATCAGTGCATGATAGCCACGTGATCAGTGCATGATCAGCCACGTGATCAGTGCATGATCAGTCATGTGATACGTGTGTGATCAGCCACGTGATCAGTGCATGATCGCTGTCACGTGATCAGTGCATGATCAGCACGTGATCAGTGCATGATCAGTCACGTGATCAGTGCATGATAGCCACGTGATCAGTGCATGATCAGTCACGTGATCAGTGCATGATCAGTCACGTGACCAGTACATGTGCAGCATGATCATTGCATGATCAGCCACGTGATCAGTGCATGATAGCCACGTGATCAGTGCATGATCAGTCACGTGATCAGTGCATGATCAGTCACGTGATCAGTGCATGATCAGCCACGTGATCAGTGCATGACAGCCACGTGATCAGTGCATGAGCCACGTGATCAGTGCATGATCAGTCACGTGATACATGTGCATGATCAGCCACGTGATCAGTGCATGATGAGCCACGTGATCAGTGCATGGATCAATTACGTGATCAGTGCATGATCAGTCACGTGACCAGTACATGGTGATACATGATCGTTGCATGATCAGCCAGTGAGCAGAGCATGATAGCCGTGATCAGTGCATGATCAGTCGTGATCAGTACATGATCAGTCACGTGAACAGTGCATGATCATTTACGTGATCTTTGCATGATCAGTCACGTTACCAGTATATGGTTGCTGATCAGTTCATGATGCCACGTGAGCAGTGCATGATAGCACGTGTATGCATGTTACATGAGCAGGTGCATGATCAGCCACGTGATCAGTGCATGAGTGCCACGTGATCAGTGCATGATATGTCACGTGACAGTTGCAGCAGTGGCCACGTGAACAGTGCATGATCAGCCACGTGATCAGTGCATGATAGCCACGTGATCAGTGCATGATCATTACGTGAGCAGTGTATGATCAGCCACGTGATCAGTGCATGATAGCCACGTGATCAGTGCATGATCATCACGTGATCAGTGCATGATCAGCCACGTGATCAGTGCATGATCAGCCGTGATCAGTGCATGATCAGTCACGTGATCAGGGCTGCTGAGCTGCGTGATTACTGTCTGCTCATCTGCTTGACAATTGCCAGCTGAGCTGCACGATTCCTGCCTGTCATCTGCTTGACAATTGCCAGCTGTGCTGCGTAATCCTGCCTGCTCAGCTGCTTGATTATTGCCAGCTGAGCAGCATGATTCCTCACACTGAGTTCCATGATTATTGCCTGCTGACTGTTTGATTCGTGCCTACTCAGCTCTTTGTTTATTGCCTCCAGAGGCACATGATCAGTGTATGATAGCAAACATGATCAGTGCATGATCAGTCACATGATCAGCGCCATTAAGTCACGTGATCACTACATGATAGTCATGTGATCAGTCCATGCTCAGTCACGGTATCAGTGCATGATCAGCCACGTGATCAGTGCATGATCTGTCACATGATTAGTGTATGATCATCCACGTGATCAGTGCATGGGCAGTCATGTGATCAGTGCATGATATAGACGTGATCAGTGCATGATCAGTCACGTGATCAGTGCATGATAGCCACGTGATCAGTGCATGATCAGTCACCTGATGGGTGTATGATCATTCACGTGACCAGTACATGGTAGCTACATGATCATTGCATGATCAGCCACGTGAGCAGTGCATGATAGCCACGTGATCAGTGCATGGAGTCACGTGATCAGTGTATGATCAGCCACGTGATCAGTGCATGAGTGCCACGTGATCAGTGCATGATATGTCACGTGACAGTGTGTGATCAGCCACGTGATCAGTGCATGATCAGCCACGTGATCAGTGCATGATAGCCACGTGATCAGTGCATGATCAGTTACGTGATCAGTGCATGATCAGCCACGTGATCAGTGCATGTCAGACACGTGAACAGTGTATGATCAGCCACGTGATCAGTGCATGATAGCCACGTGATCAGTGCATGATCATCACGTGATCAGTGTATGATCAGCCACGTGAACAGTGCATGCTCAGTCACTTGATCAGGGCCTGCTGAGCTGCGTGATTACTGTCTGCTCATCTGCTTGACAATTGCCAGCTGAGCTGCACGATTCCTGCCTGTCATCTGCTTGACATTGCCAGCTGTGCTGCGTAATTCCTGCCTGCTCAGCTGCTTGATTATTGCCAGCTGAGCAGCATGATTCCTCACACCTGAGTTCCATGATTATTGCCTGCTGACTGTTTGATCGTGCCTACTCAGCTCTTTGTTTATTGCCTCCAGAGGCACATGATCAGTGTATGATAGCAAACATGATCAGCGCATGATCAGTCACATGATCAGCGCCATTAAGTCACGTGATCACTACATGATAGTCATGTGATCAGTCCATGCTCAGTCACGGTATCAGTGCATGATCAGCCACGTGATCAGTGCATGATCTGTCACGTGATTAGTGTATGATCATCCACGTGATCAGTGCACGGGCAGTCTGTGATCAGTGCATGATATAGACGTGATCAGTGCATGATCAGTCCGTGATCAGTGCATGATAGCCACGTGATCAGTGCATGATCAGTCACCTGATGGGTGTATGATCATTCACGTGACCTGTACATGTAGCCACATGATCATTGCATGATCAGCCACGTGAGTAGTCATGATAGCCACGTGATCAGTGCATGATCAGTCACGTGATCAGTGCATGATCAGTCATGTGACAGTACATGGTAGCACGTGATCATGCATGATCAGCCACGTGATCAGTGCATGATAGCCACGTGATCAGTGCATGATCAGTCACGTGATCAGTGCATGATCAGTCACGTGATCAGTGCATGATCAGCCACGTGATCAGTGCATGATCAGTCACGTGATCAGTGCATGATCAGCCACGTGATCAGTGCATGATAGCCACGTGATCAGTGCATGATCAGTCACGTGATCAGTGCATGATCAGTCACGTGATCAGTGCATGATCAGCCACGTGATCAGTGCATGATCAGCCACGTGATCAGTGCATGATCAATCACGTGATCAGTGCATGATCAGTCACGTGATCAGTGCATGGTAGCTACGTGATCAGTGCATGATCAGCCACGTGATCAGTGCATGATAGCCACGTGATCAGTGCATGATCAGCCACGTGATCAGTGCATGATAGCCACTGTGATCAGTCACGTGATACGTGTGATCAGCCACGTGATCAGTGCATGATATCCACGTGATCAGTGCATGACAGCCACGTGATCAGTGCATGATAGCCACGGATCAGTGCATGATCAGTCACGTGATACATGTGTGATCAGCCACGTGATCAGTGCATGATGAGCCACGTGATCAGTGCAGGATCAATTACGTGATCAGTGCATGATCAGTCACGTGACCAGTACATGGTTGCTACGTGATCGCTGCATGATCAGCCACGTGAGCAGAGCATGATAGCCACGTGATCAGTGCATGATCAGTCACGTGATCAGTACATGATCAGTCACGTGAACAGTGCATGATCATTTACGTGATCTGTGCATGATCAGTCACGTGACCAGTATATGGTTACGTGATCATTCCATGACGAGCCACGTGAGCAGTGCATGATAGCCACGTGATGTGTGCATGAGTTACGTGAGCAGAGTATGATCAGCCACGTGATCAGTGCATGAGTGCCACGTGATCAGTGCATGATATGTCACGTGACAGGTGTGTGATCAGCCACGTGAACAGTGCATGTTCAGCCACGTGATCAGTGCATGATAGCCACGTGATCAGTGCATGATCAGTTACGTGAGCAGTGTATGATCAGCCACGTGATCAGTGCATGGTCAGACACGTGAACAGTGTATGATCAGCCACGTGATCAGTGCATGATATCCAAGTGATCAGTGCATGATCATCACGTGATCAGTGTATGATCAGCCACGTGAACAGTGCATGCTCAGTCACGTGATCTGGGCCTGCTGAGCTGCGTGATTACTGTCTGCCTATCTGCTTGACAATTGCCAGCTGAGCTGCACGATTCCTGCCTGTCATCTGCTTGACAATTGCCAGCTGTGCTGCGTAATTCCTGCCTGCTCAGCTGCTTGATTATTGCCAGCTGAGCAGCATGATTCCTCACACTGAGTTCCATGATTATTGCCTGCTGACTGTTTGATTCGTGCCTACTCAGCTCTTTGTTTATTGCCTCCAGAGGCACATGATCAGTGTATGATAGCAAACATGATCAGCATGATCAGTCACATGATCAGCGCCATTAAGTCACGTGATCACTACATGATAGTCATGTGATCAGTCCATGCTCAGTCACGGTATCAGTGCATGATCAGCCACGTGATCAGTGCATGATCTGTCACAAGATTAGTGTATGATCATCCACTTGATCAGTGCACGGGCAGTCATGTGATCAGTGAAGGATATAGACGTGATCAGTGCATGATCAGTCTCGTGATCAGTGCATGATAGCCACGTGATCAGTGCATGATCAGTCACCTGATGGGTGTATGATCATTCACGTGACCTGTACATGGTAGCTACATGATCATTGCATGATCAGCCACGTGAGTAGTTCATGATAGCCACGTGATCATGCATGATCAGTCACGTGATCAGTGCATGATCAGTCATGTGACCAGTACATGGTAGCTGCGTGATCATGCATGATCAGCCACGTGAGCAGTGCATGATAGCCACGTGATCAGTGCATGATCAGACACGTGATCAGTGCATGATCAGTCACGTGATCAGTGCATGATCAGCCACGTGATCAGTGCATGACCAGGCACGTGATCAGTGGCGTCAGCCACGTGATCAGTGCATGATAGCCACGTGATCAGTGCATGATCAGCACGTGATCAGTGCATGATCAGTTATGTGATCAGTGCATGATCAGCCACGTGATCAGTGCATGATCAGCCACATGATCAGTGCATGATCAATTACGTGCTCAGTGCATGATCAGTCACGTGACCAGTACATGGTAGCTACGCGATCATTGCCTGATAAGCCACGTGATCAGTGCATGATAGCCACGTGATCAGTGCATGATCAGCCACGTGATCAGTGCATGATAGCCACGTGATCAGTGCATGATCAGTCACGTGATCATGTGTGATCAGCCACGTGATCAGTGCATGATATCCACGTGATCAGTGCATGACAGCCACGTGATCAGTGCATGATAGCCACGTGATCAGTGCATGATCAGTCACGTGATACATGTGTGATCAGCCACGTGATTGCATGATGAGCCACGTGATCAGTGCATGATCAATTACGTGATCAGTGCATGATCAGTCACGTGACCAGTACATGGTTGCTACGTGATCAGTGCATGATCAGCCACGTGAGCAGAGCATGATAGCCACGTGGTCAGTGCATGATCAGTCACGTGATCAGTGCATGATCAGTCACGTGAACAGTGCATGATCATTTACGTGATCTTTGCATGATCAGTCATGACCAGTAGTATGGTAGCTACGTGATCATTCCATGACAGCCACGTGAGCAGTGCATGATAGCCACGTGGTGTGTGCATGAGTTACGTGAGCAGAGTATGATCAGCCACGTGATCAGTGCATGAGTGCCACGTGATCAGTGCATGATATGTCACGGGACAGTGTGTGATCAGCCACGTGAACAGTGCATGTTCAGCCACGTGATCAGTGCATGATAGCCACGTGATCAGTGCATGATCAGTTACGTGAGTAGTGTATGATCAGCCACGTGATCAGTGCATGGTCAGACACGTGATCAGTGCATGATCAGCCACGTGATCAGTGCATGATCATCACGTGATCAGTGCATGATCAGCCACGTGAACAGTGCATGCTCAGTCACGTGATCTGGTCCTGCTGAGCTGCGTGATTACTGTCTGCTCATCTGCTTGACAATTGCCAGCTGAGCTGCACGATTCCTGCCTGTCATCTGCTTGACAATTGCCAGCTGTGCTGCGAATTCCTGCCTGCTCAGCTGCTTGATTATTGCCAGCTGAGCAGCATGATTCCTCACAGCTGAGTTCCATGATTATTGCCTGCTGACTGTTTGATTCGCCTACTCAGCTCTTTGTTTATTGCCTCCAGAGGCACATGATCAGTGTATGATAGCAAACATGATCAGTGCATGATCAGTCACATGATCAGCGCCATTAAGTCACGTGATCACTACATGATAGTCATGTGATCAGTCCATGCATCAGTCACGGTATCAGTGCATGATCAGCCACGTGATCAGTGCATGATCAGTCACGTGATCAGTGCATGATCATCCACGTGATCAGTGCACGATCAGTCACGTGATCAGTATGATATAGACGTGATCAGTGCATGATCAGCCGTGATCAGTGCATGATAGCCACGTGATCAGTGCATCAGTCACGTGATGTATGATCAGTCACGTGATCTGTAATGGTAGCAGCATGATGATGCATGATCAGCCACGTGAGTAGTGTGCATGATAGCCACGTGATGTGTGCATGAGCGTGATCAGTGCATGATCAGCCACGTGATCAGTGCATGAGTGCCACGTGATCAGTGCAGGATAGTCACGTGACAGTGTGTGATCAGCCACGTGAACAGTGCATGTTCAGCCACGTGATCAGTGCATGATAGCCACGTGATCAGTGCATGATCAGTTACGTGAGCAGTGTATGATCAGCCACGTGATCAGTGCATGGTCAGACACGTGATCAGTGTATGATCAGCCACGTGATCAGTGCATGATATCCACGTGATCAGTGCATGATCATCACGTGATCAGTGTATGATCAGCCACGTGAACAGTGCATGCTCAGTCACGTGATCTGGGCCTGCTGAGCTGCGTGATTACTGTCTGCTCATCTGCTTGACAATTGCCAGCTGAGCTGCACGATTCCTGCCTGTCATCTGCTTGATAATTGCCAGCTGTGCCATGAATTCTGCCTGCTCAGCTGTTGATTATTGCCAGCTGAGCAGCATGATTCCTCACACCTGAGTTCCATGATTATTGCCTGCTGACTGTTTGATTCGTGCCTACTCAGCTCTTTGTTTATTGCCTCCAGAGGCACATGATCAGTGTATGATAGCAAACATGATCAGTGCATGATCAGTCACATGATCAGCGCCATTAAGTCACGTGATCACTACATGATAGTCATGTGATCAGTCCATGCTCAGTCACGTGATCAGTGCATGATCAGCCACGTGATCAGTGCATGATCTGTCACAAGATCAGTGTATGATCATCCACGTGATCAGTGCATGGCAGTCATGTGATCAGTGCATGATATAGACGTGATCAGTGCATGATCAGTCTTGATCAGTGCATGATAGCCACGTGATCAGTGCATGATCAGTCACCTGATGGGTGTATGATCAGTCACGTGACCTGTACATGGTAGCTACATGATCATTGCATGATCAGCCACGTGAGTAGTTCATGATAGCCACGTGATCACTGCATGATCAGTCACGTGATCAGCATGATCAGTCATGACCAGTACATGGTAGCTGCGTGATCATGCATGATCAGCCACGTGAGCAGTGCATGATAGCCACGTGATCAGTGCATGATCAGACATGATCAGTGCGATCAGTCACGTGATCAGTGCATGATCAGCCACGTGATCAGTGCATGACCAGCCACGTGATCAGTGTATGTCAGCCACGTGATCAGTGCATGATAGCTACTTGATCAGTGCATGATCAGTCACGTGATCAGTGCATGATCAGTTATGTGATCAGTGTATGATCAGCCACGTGATCAGTGCATGATCAGCCACGTGATCAGTGCATGATCAATTACGTGATCAGTGCATGATCAGCCGTGATATCATGGTGATCAGCCACGTGATCAGTGCATGATATCCATGTGATGACAGTCATGATCAGCCATGATCAGTGCATGAGAGCCAATGGACGAATCAGGATTGATCATGGATACATGTGATGTGCCACGTGATCAGTGCATGATGAGCCACGTGATCAGTGCAGGATCAATTACGTGATCAGTGCATGATCAGTCACGTGACCAGTACATGGTTACATGTGATCGTTGCATGATCAGCCACGTGAGCAGAGCATGATAGCCACGTGATCAGTGCATGATCAGTCACGTGATCAGTACATGATCAGTCACGTGAACAGTGCATGATCATTTACGTGATCTTGCATGATCAGTCACGTACAGTATATGGTTGCTACGTGATCATTCCATGACAGCCACGTGAGTGGATAGCCAAGTGATGTGTGCATGAGTTACGTGAGCAGAGTGATCAGCCACGTGATCAGTGCATGAGTGCCACGTGATCAGTGCATGATATGTCATGACAGGTGTGTGATCAGCCACGTGAACAGTGCATGTTCAGCCACGTGATCAGTGCATGATAGCCACGTGATCAGTGCATGATCAGTTACGTGAGCAGTGTATGATCAGCCACGTGATCAGTGCATGGTCAGACACGTGAACAGTGTATGATCAGCCACGTGATCAGTGCATGATATCCAAGTGATCAGTGCATGATCATCACGTGATCAGTGTATGATCAGCCACGTGAACAGTGCATGCTCAGTCACGTGATCTGGGCCTGCTGAGCTGCGTGATTACTGTCTGCTCATCTGCTTGACAATTGCCAGCTGAGCTGCACGATTCCTGCCTGTCATCTGCTTGACAATTGCTGTTGCGTAATCCTGCCTGCCAGCTGCTTGATTATTGCCAGCTGAGCAGCATGATTCCTCACACCTGAGTTCCATGATTATTGCCTGCTGACTGTTTGATTCGTGCCTCAGCTCTTTGTTTATTGCCTCCAGAGGCACATGATCAGTGTATGATAGCAAACATGATCAGCGCATGATCAGTCACATGATCAGCCATTAAGTCACGTGATCACTACATGATAGTCATGTGATCAGTCCATGCTCAGTCATGTATCAGTGCATGATCAGCCACGTGATCAGTGCATGATCTGTCACATGATTAGTGTATGATCATCCACGTGATCAGTGCATGGCAGTCATGTGATCAGTGCATGATATAGACGTGATCAGTGCATGATCAGTCCGTGATCAGTGCATGATAGCCACGTGATCAGTGCATGATCAGTCACCTGATGGGTGTGATCATTCACGTGACCTGTACATGGTAGCATACGATCAATCATTGCATGATCAGCCACGTGATCAGTGTATGATAGCCACGTGATCATGTGCATGATCAGTCACGGATCAGTGCATGATCAGTCACGTGACCAGTACATGGTAGCCATGATCAGTGCATGATCAATACAATGATCAGCATGATCAACGTGATCAGTGCATGATAGCCACGTGATCAGTGCATGATCAGTCATGGATCACGCGGTGATCAGCCACGTGATCAGTGCATGATATCCACGTGATCAGTGCATGATGCCACGTGATGAAATCAGTGATAGTGCATGATCAACATGATAGTATGATCAGCCACGTGATCAGTGCATGATAGCCACGTGATCAGTGCATGATCAATTACGTGATCAGTGCATGATCAGTCACGTGACCAGTACATGGTTGCATGTGATCGCTGTATGATCAGCCACGTGAGCAGAGCATGATAGCCACGTGATCAGTGCATGATCAGTGCGTGATCAGTGCATGATCAGTCACGTGAACAGTGCATGATCATTTACGTGATCTTGCATGATCAGTCACGTACAGTATATGGCTACGTGATCATTCCATGACGAGCCACGTGAGCAGTGCATGATGCACGTGATGTGTGCATGAGTTACGTGAGCAGAGTATGATCAGCCACGTGATCAGTGCATGATGCCACGTGATCAGTGCATGATATGTCACGTGACAGTGTGTGATCAGCCACGTGAACAGTGTATCAGTGTGCATGATAGCCACATCAGTGCATGATCAGTTACGTGATGTATGATCAGCCACGTGATCAGTGCATTCAGACACGTGAACAGTGTATGATCAGCCACGTGATCAGTGCATGATATCCAAGTGATCAGTGCATGATCAATACGTGATCAGTGTATGATCAGCCACGAACAGTGCATGCTCAGTCACGTGATCTGGGCCTGCTGAGCTGCGTGATTACTGTCTGCTCATCTGCTTGACAATTGCCAGCTGAGCTGCACGATTCCTGCCTGTCATCTGCTTGACAATTGTCAGCCAGCTGCGAATTCCTGCCTGCTCAGCTGCTTGATTATTGCCAGCTGAGCAGCATGATTCCTCAGCTGAGTTCCATGATTATTGCCTGCTGACTGTTTGATTCGTGCCTACTCAGCTCTTTGTTTATTGCCTCCAGAGGCACATGATCAGTGTATGATAGCAAACATGATCAGCGCATGATCAGTCACATGATCAGCGCCATTAAGTCACGTGATCACCATTAGTCATGTGATCATGTACACTGATCAGTGCATGATCAGCATGATCTGTCACATGACTAGAAAGTGTATGATCATCCACGTGATCAGTGCATGGGCAGTCATGTGATCAGTGCATGATATAGACGTGAATCAGTGCATGATCAGTCTACGTGATCAGTGCATGATAGCCACGTGATCAGTGCATGATCAGTCACCTGATGTGTATGATCATTCACGTGATCTGTACATGGTAGCTACATGATCATTGCATGATCAGCCACGTGATAGTGCATGATAGCCACGTGATCACTGCATGATCAGTCACGTGATCAGTGCATGATCAGTCATGACCAGTATGATGGTAGCCAGCGGACTGCATACGATCAGCCACGTGAGCAGTGCATGATAGCCACGTGATCAGCATGATCAGCCACGTGATCAGTGCATGATCAGTCACGTGATCAGTGCATGATCAGTCACGTGATCAGTGCATGATCAGCCACGTGATTGTGCGCATGACAGTGCAATGGAGTGTATGTCAGCCACGTGATCAGTGCATGATAGCCACGTGATCAGTGCATGATCAGTCACGTGATCAGTGCATGATCAGCACGTGATCAGTGCATGATCAGCCACGTGATCAGTGCATGATCAGCCGTGATCAGTGCATGATCAATTACGTGATCAGTGCATGATCAGTCACGACCAGTGCATGGTAGCCACGTGATCATGCATGATCAGCCACGTGATCAGTGCATGATAGTCCACGTGATCAGTGCATGATAGCCACGTGATCAGTGCATGATCAGTCATGCGGATAGTGCATGATCAGCCACGTGATCAGTGCATGATATCCACGTGATCAGTGCATGACAGCCACGTGATCAGTGCATGATAGCCACGGATCAGTGCATGATCAGTCACGTGATACATGGATCAGCCACGATCAGTGCATGATCAGCCACGTGATCAGTGCATGATCAATTACGTGATCAGTGCATGATCAGTCACGTGATCAGCATATTATTGCTACGGACGTTTTGCATGATCAGCCATGGAGCAGTGCATGATAGCCACGGATCAGTGCATGATCAGTCACGTGATCAGTGCATGATCAGTACGTGAAGAACAGTGCATGATCAGTCATGTGATCTTGCATGATCAGTCCTGTTACCAGTATATGGTTGCTACGTGATCATTGCATGATCAGCCACATGATAGTGCATGATAGCCACGTGATGTGTATGAGTTGATGCGTGAGTGAGCATGATCAGCCACGTGATCAGTGCATGAGTGCCACGTGATCAGTGCATGATATGTCACGTGATACA
>NW_026894915.1:0-58044 GCF_032452875.1 Bos javanicus
ATGATCACCATGAACAGTGCATGCTCAGTCACGTGATCAGTGGGCCTGCTGAGCTGCGTGATTACTGTCTGCTCATCTGCTTGCAATTGCCAGCTGAGCTGCACGATTCCTGCCTGTCATCTGCTTGACAATTGCCAGCTGTGCTGTAATTCCTGCCTGCTCAGCTGCTTGATTATTGCCAGCTGGGCAGCATGATTCCTCACAGCTGAGTTCCGCAGTTATTGCCTGCTGACTGTTTGATTCGTGCCTACTCAGCTCTTTGTTTATTGCCTCCAGAGCACATGATCAGTGTATGATAGCAAACATGATCAGCGCATGATCAGTCACATGATCAGCGCCATTAAGTCACGTGATCACTACATGATAGTCATGTGATCAGTCATGCTCAGTCATGGTATCAGTGCATGATCAGCCACGTGATCAGTGCATGATCTGTCACAAGATGGTGTATGATCATCCACGTGATCAGTGCACATGCAGTCATGTAATCAGTGCATGATATGAGACGTGAACAGTGCATGATCAGTGCAGTCAGTGCATGATAGCCACGTGATCAGTGCATGATCAGTCACCTGATGGGTGTATGATCATTCCATTGACCTGTACATGTATGCATGATCAGTGCATGATCAATACGTGATCAGTGCATGACCAGGCCGTGATCAGTGTATGATGCCAAGTGATCAGTGCATGATCGCCCACGTGATCAGTGCATGATCAGTCACGTGATCAGTGCATGTTCAGTTATGTGATCAGTGTATGATCAGCCACGTGAGTCAGTGCATGATCAGCCACAATCAGGCATGATCAGTGCAGTGATCAGTGCATGATCAGTCACGTGACAGTACATGGTAGCTATGTGATCATTGCCTGATCAGCCACATGATCAGTGCATGATAGCCACGTGATCAGTGCATGATAGCCGTGATCATTGCATGATCAGTCATGTGATACGTGTGTGATCAGCCACGTGATCAGTGCATGATATCCACGTGATCAGTGCATGACAGCCACGTGATCAGTGCATGAGGCAGCGTGATCAGTGCATGATCAGTCACGTGATCATGTATCAGCCACGTGATCAGTGCATGATAGCCACGTGATCAGTGCAGGATCAATTACGTGATCAGTGCATGATCAGTCACGTGACCAGTACATGGTTGCTACGTGATCGTTGCATGATCAGCCACGTGAGCAGAGCATGATAGCCACGTGATCAGTGCATGATCAGTCACGTGATCAATACATGATCAGTCACGTGAACAGTGCATGATCATTCGTGATCATGATCAGTCACGTTACCAGTATATGGTTGCTACGTGATCATTCCATGGCGAGCCACGTGAGCAGTGCATGATAGCCACGTGATGTGTGCATGAGTTCGTGATCAGTATGATCAGCCACGTGATCAGTGCATGAGTGCCACGTGATCAGTGCATGATATGTCACGTGACAGGTGTGTGATCAGCCACGTAAACAGTGCATGTTCAGCCACGTGATCAGTGCATGATAGCCACGTGATCAGTGCATGATCAGTCGTGAGCAGTGCGATCAGCCACGTGATCAGTGCATGGTCAGACACGTGAACAGTGTATGATCAGCCACGTGATCAGTGCATGATATCCAAGTGATCAGTGCATGATCATCACGTGATCAGTGTATGATCAGCCACGTGAACATTGCATGCTCAGTCACGTGATCTGGGCCTGCTGAGCTGCCTGATTACTGTCTGCTCATCTGCTTGACAATTGCCAGCTGAGCTGCACGATTCCTGCCTGTCATCTGCTTGACAATTGCCAGCTGTGCTGCGTAATTCCTGCCTGCTCAGCTGCTTGATTATTGCCAGCTGAGCAGCATGATTCCTCACCTGAGTTCCATGATTATTGCCTGCTGACTGTTTGATTCGTGCCTACTCAGCTCTTTGTTTATTGCCTCCAGAGGCACATGATCAGTGTATGATAGCAAACATGATCAGCTCATGATCAGTCACATGATCAGTGCCATGAAGTCACGTGATCACTACATGATAGTCATGTGATCAGTCCATGCTCAGTCACGGTATCAGTGCATGATCAGCCACGTGATCAGTGCATGATCTGTCACAAGATTAGTGTATGATCATCCACGTGATCAGTGCATGGGCAGTCATGTGATCAGTGCATGATATAGGCGTGAACAGTGCATGATCAGTCACGTGATCAGTGCATGATAGCCACGTGATCAGTGCATGATCAGTCACCTGATCAGTGTATGATCATTCACGTGACCTGTACATGGTAGCTACATGATCATTGCATGATCAGCCACGTGAGTAGTGCATGATAGCCACGTGATCACTGCATGATCAGTCACGTGATCAGTGCATGATCAGTCATGTGACCAGTACATGGTAGCTGCGTGATCATGGCATGATCAGCCACGTGATCAGTGCATGATAGCTGATCAGTGCATGATCAGCCGTGATCAGTGCATGATCAGTCACGTGATCAGTGCATGATCAGCCACGTGATCAGTGCATGATCAGCCACGTGATCAGTGCATGATCAGCCACGTGATCAGTGCATGATAGCCGGGATCAGTGCATGATCAGTCACGTGATACATGTGTGATCAGCCACGTGATCAGTGCATGATGAGCCACGTGATCAGTGCAGATCAATTACGTGATCAGTGCATGATCAGTCACGTGACCAGTACATGGTTGCTACGTGATCGGTGCATGATCAGCCACGTGAGCAGAGCATGATAGCCGCGTGGTCAGTGCATGATCAGTCACGTGATCAGTACATGATCAGTCATGTGACAGTGCATGATCATTTACGTGATCTTTGCATGATCAGTCACGTGACCAGTATATGGTTGCTACGTGATCATTGCATGACAGCCACGTGAGCAGTGCATGATAGCCACGTGATGTGCATGAGTTACGTGAGCAGAGTATGATCAGCCACGTGATCAGTGCATGATCAGCCACGTGATCAGTGCATGATAGCCACGTGATCAGTGCATGATCAGTTACGTGAGTCAGTGTATGATCAGCCACGTGATCAGTGCATGGTCAGAACCGTGAACAGTGTATGATCAGCCACGTGATCAGTGCATGATATCCAAGTGATCAGTGCATGATCATCACGTGATCAGTGTATGATCAGCCACGTGAACAGTGCATGCTCAGTCACGTGATCTGGGCCTGCTGAGCTGCGTGATTACTGTCTGCTCATCTGCTTGACAATTGCCAGCTGAGCTGCACGATTCCTGCCTGTCATCTGCTTGACAATTGCCAGCTGTGCTGCGTAATTCCTGCCTGCTCAGCTGCTTGATTATTGCCAGCTGAGCAGCATGATTCCTCACACCTGAGTTCCATGATTATTGCCTGCTGACTGTTTGATTCGTACCTACTCAGCTCTTTGTTTATTGCCTCCAGAGGCACATGATCAGTGTATGATAGCAAACATGATCAGCGCATGATCAGTCACATGATCAGCGCCATTAAGTCACGTGATCACTACATGATAGTCATGTGATCAGTCCATGCTCAGTCACGGTCAGTGCATGATCAGCCACGTGATCAGTGCATGATCTGTCACAAGATTAGTGTATGATCATCCACGTGATCAGTGCACGGGCAGTCATGTGATCAGTGCATGATATAGGCGTGAACAGTGCATGATCAGTCACGTGATCAGTGCATGATAGCCACGTGATCAGTGCATGATCAGTCACCTGATGGAGTGTATGATCATTCACGTGACCTGTACATGGTAGCTACATGATCATTGCATGATCAGCCACGTGATCAGTGCATGATCAGCCACGTGATCAGTGCATGATGTCCACGTGATCAGTGCATGATAGCCACGTGATCAGTGCATGATCAGTCACGTGATCAGTGCATGATCAGTCACGTGATCAGTGCATGATCAGCCACGTGATCAGTGCATGATCAGCCACGTGATCAGTGCATGATCAATCACGTGATCAGTGCATGATCAGTCCGTGACCAGTACATGGTAGCTACGTGATCAGTGCATGATCAGCCGTGATCAGTGCATGATAGCCACGTGATCAGTGCATGATAGCCACGTGATCAGTGCATGATCAGTCATGTGATCGTGTGTGATCAGCCACGTGATCAGTGCATGATATCCACGTGATCAGTGCATGATGCCACGTGATCAGTGCATGATAGCCACGTGATCAGTGCATGATCAGTCACGTGATCAGTGTGATCAGCCACGTGATCAGTGCATGATGAGCCACGTGATCAGTGCAGGATCAATTACGTGATCAGTGCATGATCAGTCGCGTGACCAGTACATGGTTGCTCGTGATCGTTGCATGATCAGCCACGTGAGCAGAGCATGATAGCCACGTGGTCAGTGCATGATCAGTCACGTGATCAGTACATGATCAGTCACGTGAACAGTGCATGATCATTTACGTGATCTTTGCATGATCAGTCACGTTACCAGTATATGGTTGCTACGTGATCATTCCGCATGAGACCACGTGAGCAGTGCATGATAGCCACGTGATGTGTGCATGATGTTACGTGAGCAGAGTATGATCAGCCACGTGATCAGTGCATGATGCCACGTGATCAGTGCATGATATGTCACGTGACAGGTGTGTGATCAGCCACGTGGACAGTGCATGTTCAGCCACGTGATCAGTGCATGATAGCCACGTGATCAGTGCATGATCAGTTACGTGAGCAGTGCATGATCAGCCACGTGATCAGTGCATGGTCAGACACGTGAACAGTGTATGATCAGCCACGTGATCAGTGCATGATATCCAAGTGATCAGTGCATGATCATCACGTGATCAGTGTATGATCAGCCACGTGAACAGTGCATGCTCAGTCACGTGATCTGGGCCTGCTGAGCTGCGTGATTACTGTCTGCTCATCTGCTTGACAATTGCCAGCTGAGCTGCACGATTCCTGCCTGTCATCTGCTTGACAATTGCCAGCTGTGCTGCGTAATTCCTGCCTGCTCAGCTGCTTGATTATTGCCAGCTGAGCAGCATGATTCCTCACCTGAGTTCCATGATTATTGCCTGCTGACTGTTTGATTCGTGCCTACTCAGCTCTTTGTTTATTGCCTCCAGAGGCACATGATCAGTGTATGATAGCAAACATGATCAGCGCATGATCAGTCACATGATCAGCGCCATTAAGTCACGTGATCACTACATGATAGTCATGTGATCAGTCCATGCTCAGTCATGGTATCAGTGCATGATCAGCCACGTGATCAGTGCATGATCTGTCACAAGACTAGTGTATGATCATCCACGTGATCAGTGCACATGCAGTCATGTAATCAGTGCATGATATAGCGTGATCAGTGCATGATCAGTCTCGTGATCAGTGCATGATAGCCACGTGATCAGTGCATGATCAGTCACTGATGGGTGTATGATCATTCACGTGATGTACATGATAGCTTGATCATTGCATGATCAGCCACGTGATCAGTGAATGACCAGCCACGTGATCAGTGTATGTCCAGCCAAGTGATCAGTGCATGATAGCTGCGTGATCAGTGCATGATCAGTCACGTGATCAGTGCATGTTCAGTTATGTGATCAGTGTATGATCAGCCACGTGATCAGTGCATGATCAGCCACATGATCAGTGCATGATCAATTCGTGATCAGTGCATGATCAGTCCGTGACCAGTACATGGTAGCTATGTGATCATTGCATGATCAGCCACATGATCAGTGCATGATAGCCACGTGATCAGTGCATGATAGCCACGTGATCATTGCATGATCAGTCATGTGATACGTGTGTGATCAGCCACGTGATCAGTGCATGATATCCACGTGATCGGTGCATGACAGCCACGTGATCAGTGCATGAGAGCCACGGGATCAGTGCATGATCAGTCACGTGACATGTGTGATCAGCCACGTGATCAGTGCATGATGAGCCGCGTGATCAGTGCAGGATCAATTACGTGATCAGTGCATGATCAGTCACGTGACCAGTACATGGTTGCTACGTGATCGTTGCATGATCAGCCACGTGAGCAGAGCATGATAGCCACGTGGTCAGTGCATGATCAGTCACGTGATCAGTACATGATCAGTCACTTGAACAGTGCATGATCATTTACGTGATCTTTGCATGATCAGTCACGTTACCAGTATATGGTTGCTCCGTGATCATTCCATGACGAACCACGTGAGCAGTGCATGATAGCCGCGTGATGTGTGCATGAGTTACGTGAGCAGAGTATGATCAGCCACGTGATCAGTGCATGAGTGCCACGTGATCAGTGCATGATATGTCACGTGACAGGTGTGTGATCAGCCACGTGAACAGTGCATGTTCAGCCACGTGATCAGTGCGCGATAGCCACGTGATCAGTGCATGATCAGTTGCGTGAGCAGTGCATGATCAGCCACGTGATCAGTGCATGGTCAGACACGTGAACAGTGTATGATCAGCCACGTGATCAGTGCATGATATCCAAGTGATCAGTGCATGATCATCACGTGATCAGTGTATGATCAGCCACGTGAACATTGCATGCTCAGTCACGTGATCTGGGCCTGCTGAGCTGCGTGATTACTGTCTGCTCATCTGCTTGACAATTGCCAGCTGAGCTGCACGATTCCTGCCTGTCATCTGCTTGACAATTGCCAGCTGTGCTGCGTAATTCCTGCCTGCTCAGCTGCTTGATTATTGCCAGCTGAGCAGCATGATTCCTCACACCTGAGTTCCATGATTATTGCCTGCTGACTGTTTGATTCGTGCCTACTCAGCTCTTTGTTTATTGCCTCCAGAGGCACATGATCAGTGTATGATAGCAAACGTGATCAGTGCATGATCAGTCACATGATCAGTGCCATTAAGTCACGTGATCACTACATGATAGTCATGTGATCAGTCCATGCTCAGTCACGGTATCAGTGCATGATCAGCCACGTGATCAGTGCATGATCTGTCACAAGATTAGTGTATGATCATCCACGTGATCAGTGCATGGGCAGTCATGTGATCAGTGCATGATATAGACGTGAACAGTGCATGATCCAGTCGTGATCCGTGCATGATAGCCACGTGATCAGTGCATGATCAGTCACCTGATGGGTGTATGATCAGTCACGTGACCTGTACATGGTAACATGATCATTGCATGATCAGCCACGTGAGTAGTGCATGATAGCCACGTGATCACTGCATGATCAGTCACGTGATCAGTGCATGATCAGTCATGTGATCAGTACATGGTAGCTGCGTGATCATGGCATGATCAGCCACGTGATCAGTGCATGATAGCCACGTGATCAGTGCATGATCAGACACAGAGATCAGTGCATGATCAGTCACGTGATCAGTGCATGATCAGCGTGATCAGTGCATGATCAGACGTGATCAGTGCATGTCAGCCACGTGATCAGTGCATGATAGCCACGTGATCAGTGCATGATCAGTCACGTGATCATGTGTGATCAGCCACGTGATCAGTGCATGATCAGCCACGTGATCAGTGCATGATCATTTACGTGATCAGTGCATGATCAGTCACGTGACCAGTATATGGTAGCTCGTGATCATTGCATGATCAGCCACGTGATCAGTGCATGATAGCCACGTGATGTGTGCATGAGTTCGTGATCAGTGTATGATCAGCCACGTGATCAGTGCATGATCAGCCACGTGATCAGTGCATGATAGCCACGTGATCAGTGCATGATCAGTTACGTGAGCAGTGCATGATCAGCCACGTGATCAGTGCATGTCAGAACGTGAACAGTGTATGATCAGCCACGTGATCAGTGCATGATATCCACGTGATCAGTGCATGATCATCACGTGATCAGTGTATGATCAGCCACGTGAACAGTGCATGAGTCACGTGATCTGGGCCTGCTGAGCTGCGTGATTACTGTCTGCTCATCTGCTTGACAATTGCCAGCTGAGCTGCACGATTCCTGCCTGTCATCTGCTTGACAATTGCCAGCTGTGCTGTGTAATTCCTGCCTGCTCAGCTGCTTGATTATTGCCAGCTGAGCAGCATGATTCCTCACACTGAGTTCCATGATTATTGCCTGCTGACTGTTTGATTTGTGCCTACTCAGCTCTTTGTTTATTGCCTCCAGAGGCACATGATCAGTGTATGATAGCAAACATGATCAGCGCATGATCAGTCACATGATCAGCGCCATTAAGTCACGTGATCACTACATGATAGTCATGTGATCAGTCCATGCTCAGTCATGGTATCAGTGCATGATCAGCCACGTGATCAGTGCATGATCTGTCACAAGACTAGTGTATGATCATCCACGTGATCAGTGCATGCAGTCATGTGATCAGTGCATGATACAGACGTGATCAGTGCATGATCAGTCTCGTGATCAGTGCATGATAGCCACGTGATCAGTGCATGATCAGTCACCTGATCAGTGTATGATCATTCACGTGACCAGTACATGATAGCTACATGATCATTGCATGATCAGCCACGTGATCAGTGAATGACCAGGCCGTGTCAGTGTGTCCAGCCAAGTGATCAGTGCATGATAGCCGTGATCAGTGCATGATCAGCACGTGATCAGTGCATGTTCAGTTATGTGATCAGTGTATGATCAGCCACGTGATCAGTGCATGATCAGCCACGTGATCAGTGCAGGATCAATTCGTGATCAGTGCATGATCAGTCACGTGACCAGTACATGGTAGCTATGTGATCATTGCCTGATCAGCCACATGATCAGTGCATGATAGCCACGTGATCAGTGCATGATCAGTCATGTGATACGTGTGTGATCAGCCACGTGATCAGTGCATGATATCCACGTGATCAGTGCATGACAGCCGTGATCAGTGCATGAGAGCCACGGGATCAGTGCATGATCAGTCACGTGATACATGTGTGATCAGCCACGTGATCAGTGCATGATGAGCAACGTGATCAGTGCAGGATCAATTACGTGATCAGTGCATGATCAGTCACGTGACCAGTACATGGTTGCTACGTGATCGTGGCATGATCAGCCACGTGAGCAGAGCATGATAGCCACGTGATCAGTGCATGATCAGTCACGTGATCAGTACATGATCAGTCACTTGAACAGTGCATGATCATTTACGTGATCTGCATGATCAGTCACGTTACCAGTATATGGTTGCTACGTGATCATTCCATGACGAACCACGTGAGCAGTGCATGATAGCCACGTGATGTGTGCATGAGTTACGTGAGCAGAGTATGATCAGCCACGTGATCAGTGCATGAGTGCCACGTGATCAGTGCATGATATGTCACGTGACAGGTGTGTGATCAGCCACGTGAACAGTGCATGTTCAGCCACGTGATCAGTGCATGATAGCCACGTGATCAGTGCATGATCAGTTACGTGAGCAGTGCATGATCAGCCACGTGATCAGTGCATGGTCAGACACGTGAACAGTGTATGATCAGCCACGTGATCAGTGCATGATATCCAAGTGGTCAGTGCATGATCATCACGTGATCAGTGTATGATCAGCCACGTGAACATTGCATGCTCAGTCACGTGATCTGGGCCTGCTGAGCTGCGTGATTACTGTCTGCTCATCTGCTTGACAAGTACCAGCTGAGCTGCACGATTCCTGCCTGTCATCTGCTTGACAATTGCCAGCTGTGCTGCGTAATTCCTGCCTGCTCAGCTGCTTGATTATTGCCAGCTGAGCAGCATGATTCCTCACACCTGAGTTCCATGATTATTGCCTGCTGACTGTTTGATTCGTGCTTTCTCAGCTCTTTGTTTATTGCCTCCAGAGGCACATGATCAGTGTATGATAGCAAACATGATCAGCGCATGATCAGTCACATGATCAGTGCCATTAAGTCACGTGATCACTACATGATAGTCATGTGATCAGTCCATGCTCAGTCACGTATCAGTGCATGATCAGCCACGTGATCGGTGCATGATCTGTCACAAGATTAGTGTATGATCATCCACGTGATCAGTGCACGGGCAGTCATGTGATCAGTGCATGATATAGACGTGAACAGTGCATGATCAGTCTCGTGATCCGTGCATGATAGCCACGTGATCAGTGCATGATCAGTCACCTGAAGGGTGTATGATCATTCACGTGACCTGTACATGGTAGCAACATGATCATTGCATGATCAGCCACGTGAGTAGTTCATGATAGCCACGTGAGCACTGCATGATCAGTCACGTGATCAGTGCATGATCAGTCATATGACCAGTACATGGTAGCTGCGTGATCATGGCATGATCAACCACGTGAGCAGTGCATGATAGCCACGTGATCAGTGCATGATCAGACGAGATCAGTGCATGATCAGTCACGTGATCAGTGCATGATCAGCCACGTGATCAGTGCATGACCAGGCACGTGATCAGTGTATGTCCAGCCAAGTGATCAGTGCATGATAGCCACGTGATCAGTGCATGATCAGTCACGTGATCATGTGTGATCAGCCACGTGATCAGTGCATGATGAGCCACGTGAACAGTGCATGATCATTTACGTGATCTTTGCATGATCAGTCACTTTACCAGTATATGGTTGCTTCGTGATCATTGCATGTCAGCCACGTGAGCAGTGCATGATAGCCACGTGATGTGTGCATGAGTTACGTGAGCAGTGCATGATCAGTGCCACGTGAACAGTGCATGTTCAGCGTCACGTGATCATGATCAGCATGATAGCCACGTGATGCATGATCAGCCATGATCATGATTACATGAGCAGTGTATGATCAGCCATGTGATCAGTGCATGGTGATCAGTGCATGACACGTGAACAGTGTATGATCAGCCATGTGATCAGTGCATGATATCCAAGTGATCAGTGCATGATCATCACGTGATCAGTGTATGATCAGCTACGTGAACAGTGCATGCTCAGTCACGTGATCTGGGCCTGCTGAGCTGCGTGATTACTGTCTGCTCATCTGCTTGACAATTGCCAGCTGAGCTGCACGAGTCCTGCCTGTCATCTGCTTGACAATTGCCAGCTGTGCTGTGTAATTCCTGCCTGCTCAGCTGCTTGATTATTGCCAGCTGAGCAGCATGATTCCTCACACCTGAGTTCCATGATTATTGCCTGCTGACTGTTTGATTCGTGCCTACTCAGCTCTTTGTTTATTGCCTCCAGAGGCACATGATCAGTGTATGATAGCAAACATGATCAGCGCATGATCAGTCACATGATCAGCGCCATTAAGTCACGTGATCACTACATGATAGTCATGTGATCAGTCCATGCTCAGTCATGGTATCAGTGCATGATCAGCCACGTGATCAGTGCATGATCTGTCACAAGACTAGTGTGTGATCATCCACGTGATCAGTGCATGCAGTCATGTAATCAGTGCATGATATAGGCGTGAACAGTGCATGATCAGTCGTGATCAGTGCATGATAGCCACGTGATCAGTGCATGATCAGTCACCTGATGGGTGTATGATCATTCACGTGACCTGTACATGATAGCTACGTGATCAGTGCATGATCAGCCACGTGATCAGTGAATGACCAGGCGTGATCAGTGTATGTCCAGCCAAGTGATCAGTGCATGATAGCCACGTGATCAGTGCATGATCAGTCACGTGATCAGTGCATGTTCAGTTATGTGATCAGTGTATGATCAGCGTGATCAGTGCATGATCAGCCACATGATCAGTGCATGATCAATTACGTGATCAGTGCATGATCAGTCGCGTGACCAGTACATGGTAGCTATGTGATCATTGCCTGATCAGCCACATGATCAGTGCATGATAGCCACGCGATCAGTGCATGATAGCCGCGTGATCAGTGCATGATCAGTCATGTGATGCAGTATTGATCAGCACGTATCAGTGCATGATATCCGCGTGATCAGTGCATGACAGCCACGTGATCAGTGCATGAGCCACGGGATCAGTGCATGATCAGTCACGTGATACATGTGTGATCAGCCACGTGATCAGTGCATGATGAGCAACGTGATCAGTGCAGGATCAATTACGTGATCAGTGCATGATCAGTCATTGACCAGTACATGGTTGCTACGTGATGTTGCATGATCAGCCACGTGAGCAGAGCATGATAGCCACGTGGTCAGTGCATGATCAGTCACGTGATCAGTACATGATCAGTCACTTGAACAGTGCATGATCATTCGTGATCTTTGCATGATCAGTCACGTTACCAGTATATGGTTGCTCGTGATCATTCCATGACGAGCCACGTGAGCGGTGCATGATAGACACGTGATGTGCATGAGTTACGTGAGCAGAGTATGATCAGCCACGTGATCAGTGCATGAGTGCCACGTGATCAGTGCATGATATGTCACGTGACAGGTGTGTGATCAGCCACGTGAACAGTGCATGTTCAGCCACGTGATCAGTGCATGATAGCCACGTGATCAGTGCATGATCAGTTACGTGAGCAGTGCATGATCAGCCACGTGATCAGTGCATGGTCAGACACGTGAACAGTGTATGATCAGCCACGTGATCAGTGCATGATATCCAAGTGATCAGTGCATGATCATCACGTGATCAGTGTATGATCAGCCACGTGAACAGTGCATGCTCAGTCACGTGATCTGGGCCTGCTGAGCTGCGTGATTACTGTCTGCTCATCTGCTTGACAATTGCCAGCTGAGCTGCACGATTCCTGCCTGTCATCTGCTTGACAATTGCCAGCTGTGCTGCGTAATTCCTGCCTGCTCAGCTGCTTGATTATTGCCAGCTGAGCAGCATGATTCCTCACACCTGAGTTCCATGATTATTGCCTGCTGACTGTTTGATTCGTGCCTACTCAGCTCTTTGTTTATTGCCTCCAGAGGCACATGATCAGTGTATGATAGCAAACATGATCAGCGCATGATCAGTCACATGATCAGTGCCATTAAGTCACGTGATCACTACATGATAGTCATGTGATCAGTCCATGCTCAGTCACAGTATCAGTGCATGATCAGCCACGTGATCAGTACATGATCTGTCACAAGATTAGTGTATGATCATCCACGTGATCAGTGCACGGGCAGTCATGTGATCAGTGCATGATATAGCGTGAACAGTGCATGATCAGTCGTGATCCGTGCATGATAGCCACGTGATCAGTGCATGATCAGTCACCTGATGGGTGTATGATCATTCACGTGACCTGTACATGGTAGCTACATGATCATTGCATGATCAGCCACGTGAGTAGTTCATGATAGCCACGTGATCACTGCATGATCAGTCACGTGATCAGTGCATGATCAGTCATGTGACCAGTACATGGTAGCTGCGTGATCATGGCATGATCAGCCACGTGAGCAGTGCATGATAGCCACGTGATCAGTGCATGATCAGACACGAGATCAGTGCATGATCAGTCACGTGATCAGTGCATGATCAGCCACGTGATCAGTGCATGACCAGGCACGTGATCAGTGTATGTCCAGCCAAGTGATCAGTGCATGACAGCCACGGGATCAGTGCATGATCAGTCACGTGATACATGTGTGATCAGCCACGTGATCAGTGCATGATGAGCCACGTGATCAGTGCAGGATCAATTACGTGATCAGTGCATGATCAGTCACGTGACCAGTACATGGTTGCTACGTGATGTTGCATGATCAGCCACGTGAGCAGAGCATGATAGCAACGTGGTCAGTGCATGATCAGTCACGTGATCAGTACATGATCAGTCATGTGAACAGTGCATGATCATTTACGTGATCTTTGCATGATCAGTCACGTGACCAGTATATGGTTGCTACGTGATCATTCCATGAGATACGTGAGCAGTGCATGATGCCACGTGATGTGTGCATGATTCACGTGAGCAGAGTATGATCAGCCACGTGAACAGTGCATGTTCAGCCACGTGATCAGTGCATGATAGCCACGTGATCAGTGCATGATCAGTTACGTGAGCAGTGTATGATCAGCCATGTGATCAGTGCATGATATCCAAGTGATCAGTGCATGATCATCACGTGATCAGTGTATGATCAGCCACGTGAACAGTGCATGCTCAGTCAAGTGATCTGGGCCTGCTGAGCTGCGTGATTACTGTCTGCTCATCTGCTTGACAATTGCCAGCTGGGCTGCACGATTCCTGCCTGTCATCTGCTTGACAATTGCCAGCTGTGCTGTGTAATTCCTGCCTGCTCAGCTGCTTGATTATTGCCAGCTGAGCAGCATGATTCCTCACACCTGAGTTCCATGATTATTGCCTGCTGACTGTTTGATTCGTGCCTACTCAGCTCTTTGTTTATTGCCTCCAGAGGCACATGATCAGTGAATGATAGCAAACATGATCAGCGCATGATCAGTCACATGATCAGCGCCATTAAGTCACGTGATCACTACATGATAGTCATGTGATCAGTCCATGCTCAGTCACGGTATCAGTGCATGATCAGCCACGTGATCAGTGCATGATCTGTCACAAGACTAGTGTATGATCATCCACGTGATCAGTGCACATGCAGTCATGTGATCAGTGCATGATATAGACGTGAAAAGTGCATGATCAGTCCCGTGATCAGTGCATGATCAGCCACGTGATCAGTGCATGATCAGTCACCTGATGGTGTATGATCATTCACGTGACCTGTGCATGGTAGCTACATGATCATTGCATGATCAGCCACGTGATCAGTGAATGACCAGGCACGTAATCAGTGTATGTCCAGCCAAGTGATCAGTGCATGATAGCCACGTGATCAGTGCATGATCAGTCACGTGATCAGTGCATGTTCAGTTATGTGATCAGTGTATGATCAGCCACGTGATCAGTGCATGATCAGCCACGTGATCAGTGCATGATCAATTACGTGATCAGTGCATGATCAGTCACGTGACCAGTACATGGTAGCTATGTGATCATTGCCTGATCAGCCACATGATCAGTGTATGATAGCCACGTGATCAGTGCATGATAGCCACGTGATCAGTGCATTATCAGTCATGTGATACGTGTGTGATCAGCCACGTGATCAGTGCATGATATCCACGTGATCAGTGCATGACAGCCACGTGATCAGTGCATGAGAGCCACGGGATCAGTGCATGATCAGTCACGTGATACATGTGTGATCAGCCACGTGATCAGTGCATGATGAGCCACGTGATCAGTGCAGGATCAATTACGTGATCAGTGCATGATCAGTCACGTGACCAGCACATGGTTGCTACGTGATCGTTGCATGATCAGCCACGTGAGCAGAGCATGATAGCCACGTGATCAGTGCATGATCAGTCACGTGATCAGTACATGATCAGTCACTTGAACAGTGCATGATCATTTACGTGATCTTTGCATGATCAGTCACGTTACCAGTATATGGTTGCTACGTGATCATTCCATGACGAGCCACGTGAGCAGTGCATGATAGCCACGTGATGTGTGCATGAGTTGCGTGAGCAGAGTATGATCAGCCACGTGATCAGTGCATGAGTGCCACGTGATCAGTGCATGATATGTCACGTGACAGGTGTGTGATCAGCCACGTGAACAGTGCATGTTCAGCCACGTGATCAGTGCATGATAGCCACGTGATCAGTGCATGATCAGTTACGTGATCAGTGCATGATCAGCCACGTGATCAGTGCATGTTCAGACACGTGAACAGTGTATGATCAGCCACGTGATCAGTGCATGATATCCAAGTGATCAGTGCATGATCATCACGTGATCAGTGTATGATCAGCCACGTGAACATTGCATGCTCAGTTACGTGATCTGGGCCTGCTGAGCTGCGTGATTACTGTCTGCTCATCTGCTTGACAATTGCCAGCTGAGCTGCACGATTCCTGCCTGTCATCTGCTTGACAATTGCCAGCTGTGCTGCGTAATTCCTGCCTGCTCAGCTGCTTGATTATTGCCAGCTGAGCAGCATGATTCCTCACACCTGAATTCCATGATTATTGCCTGCTGACTGTTTGATTCGTGCCTACTCAGCTCTTTGTTTATTGCCTCCAGAGGCACATGATCAGTGTATGATAGCAAACATGATCAGCGCATGATCAGTCACATGATCAGCGCCATTAAGTCACGTGATCACTACATGATAGGCATGTGATCAGTCCATGCTCAGTCACAGTATCAGTGCATGATCAGCCACGTGATCAGTACATGATCTGTCACAAGATTAGTGTATGATCATCCACGTGATCAGTGCACGGGCAGTCATGTGATCAGTGCATGATATAGACGTGAACAGTGCATGATCAGTCTCGTGATCCGTGCATGATAGCCACGTGATCAGTGCATGATCAGTCACCTGATGGGTGTATGATCATTCACGTGACCTGTACATGGTAGCTACATGATCATTGCATGATCAGCCACGTGAGTAGTTCATGATAGCCACGTGATCACTGCATGATCAATCACGTGATCAGTGCATGATCAGTCATGTGACCAGTACATGGTAGCTGCGTGATCATGGCATGATCAGCCACGTGAGCAGTGCATGATAGCCACGTGATCAGTGCATGATCAGACACGAGATCAGTGCATGATCAGTCACGTGATCAGTGCATGATCAGCCACGTGATCAGTGCATGAGAGCCACGGGATCAGTGCATGATAGCCACGTGATCAGTGCATGATCAGCCACGTGAGCAGTGCATGATAGTCACGTGATCAGTGCATGATCAGCCACGAGATCAGTGCATGATCAGCCACGTGATCAGTGCATGATAGCCACGTGATCAGTGCATGAGAGCCACGTGATCAGTGCATGATCAGTCATGTGATACGTGCATGATCAGCCACGTGATCAGAGCATGATATCCACGTGATCAGTGCATGATCAGCCACGTGATCAGTGCATGATCAGTGCGTGATCAGTGCATGTCCAGCCACGTGATCAGTGCATGATAGCCACGTGATCAGTGCATGATCAGTCACGTGATCAGTGCATGATCAGTTATGTGATCAGTGTATGATCAGCCACGTGATCAGTGCATGATCAGCCACGTGATCAGTGCATGATCAGTTACGTGCTCAGTGCATGATCAGTTACGTGACCAGTACATGGTAGCTACGTGATCAGCCATTAGCCGTGATCAGTGCATGGTAGCCACGTGATGTGCATGTGCAGTGTGATCAGCCACGTGATCAGTGCATGAGCCACGTGATCAGTGCATGATCAGTCATGTGATCAGTGTGTGATCAGCCACGTGATCAGTGCATGATAGCTACGTGATCAGTGCATGATCAGCCACGTGATCAGTGCATGAGAGCCACGGGATCAGTGCATGATCAGTCACGTGATACATGTGTGATCAGCCACGTGATCAGTGCATGATGAGCCACATGATCAGTGCAGGATCAATTACGTGATCAGTGCATGATCAGTCACGTGACCAGTACATGGTTGCTACGTGATCGGTGCATGATCAGCCACGTGAGCAGAGCATGATAGGCACGTGGTCAGTGCATGATCACTCACGTGATCAGTACATGATCAGACACGTGAAGAGTGCATGATCATTTACGTGATCGGTGCATGATCAGTCACGTTACCAGTATATGGTTGCTACGTGATCATTCCATGACGAGCCACGTGAGCAGTGCATGATAGCCACGTGATGTGCGCATGAGTTACGTGAGCAGAGCATGATCAGCCACGTGATCAGTGCATGAGTGCCACGTGATCAGTGCATGATATGTCACGTGACAGGTGCGTGATCAGCCACGTGAACAGTGCATGTTCAGCCACGTGATCAGTGCATGATAGCCACGTGATCAGTGCATGATCAGTCACCTGAGGGGTGTATGATCATTCACGTGATCTGTGCATGGTAGCTACATGATCATTGCATGATCAGCCACGTGATCAGTGAATGACCAGGCACGTGATCAGTGCATGTCCAGCCACGTGATCAGTGCATGATCAGCCACGTGATCAGTGCATGATCAGTCACGTGATCAGTGCATGTTCAGTTATGTGATCAGTGCATGATCAGCCACGTGATCAGTGCATGATCAGCCACGTGATCAGTGCATGATCAGTTACGTGATCAGTGCATGATCAGTCGTGACCAGTACATGGTAGCCACGTGATCATTGCCTGATCAGCCACATGATCAGTGCATGATAGCCATGTGATCAGTGCATGATAGCCACGTGATCAGTGCATGATCAGTCATGTGATACGTGCATGATCAGCCACGTGATCAGTGCATGATATCCACGTGATCAGTGCATGACAGCCACGTGATCAGTGCATGAGAGCCACGGGATCAGTGCATGATCAGTCACGTGATCAGTGCATGATCAGCCACGTGAACAGTGCATGATCATTTACGTGATCTTTGCATGATCAGTCACGTTACCAGTATATGTTGCTACGTGATCATTCCATGAGAGCCACGTGAGCAGTGCATGATAGCCACGTGATGTGTGCATGAGTTACGTGAGCAGAGTATGATCAGCCACGTGATCAGTGCATGAGTGCCACGTGATCAGTGCATGATATGTCACGTGACAGTGTGTGATCAGCCACGTGAACAGTGCATGTTCAGCCACGTGATCAGTGCATGATAGCCACGTGATCAGTGCATGATCAGTTACGTGAGCAGTGCATGATCAGCCACGTGATCAGTGCATGGTCAGACACGTGAACAGTGTATGATCAGCCACGTGATCAGTGCATGATATCCAAGTGATCAGTGCATGATCATCACGTGATCAGTGTATGATCAGCCACGTGAACAGTGCATGCTCAGTCACGTGATCTGGGCCTGCTGAGCTGCGTGATTACTGTCTGCTCATCTGCTTGACAATTGCCAGCTGAGCTGCACGATTCCTGCCTGTCATCTGCTTGACAATTGCCAGCTGTGCTGCGTAATTCCTGCCTGCTCAGCTGCTTGATTATTGCCAGCTGAGCAGCATGATTCCTCACACCTGAGTTCCATGATTATTGCCTGCTGACTGTTTGATTCGTGCCTACTCAGCTCTTTGTTTATTGCCTCCAGAGGCACATGATCAGTGTATGATAGCAAACATGATCAGCGCATGATCAGTCACATGATCAGCGCCATTAAGTCACGTGATCACTACATGATAGTCATGTGATCAGTCCATGCTCAGTCACGGTATCAGTGCATGATCAGCCACGTGATCAGTGCATGATCTGTCACAAGACTAGTGTATGATCATCCACGTGATCAGTGCACATGCAGTCATGTGATCAGTGCATGATATAGACGTGAACAGTGCATGATCAGTCTCGTGATCAGTGCATGATAGCCACGTGATCAGTGCATGATCAGTCACCTGATGGGTGTATGATCATTCACGTGACCTGTACATGGTAGCTACATGATCATTGCATGATCAGCCACGTGATCAGTGCATGACCAGGCACGTGATCAGTGTATGTCCAGCCAAGTGATCAGTGCATGATAGCCACGTGATCAGTGCATGATCAGTCACGTGATCAGTGCATGTTCAGTTATGTGATCAGTGTATGATCAGCCACGTGATCAGTGCATGATCAGCCACATGATCAGTGCATGATCAATTACGTGATCAGTGCATGATCAGTCACGTGACCAGTACATGGTAGCTACGTGATCATTGCCTGATCAGCCACGTGATCAGTGCATGATAGCCACGTGATCAGTGCATGATAGCCACGTGATCATTGCATGATCAGTCATGTGATACGTGTGTGATCAGCCACGTGATCAGTGCATGATATCCACGTGATCAGTGCATGACAGCCACGTGATCAGTGCATGAGAGCCACGGGATCAGTGCATGATCAGTCACGTGATACATGTGTGATCAGCCACGTGATCAGTGCATGATGAGCCACGTGATCAGTGCAGGATCAATTACGTGATCAGTGCATGATCAGTCACGTGACCAGTACATGGTTGCTACGTGATCGTTGCATGATCAGCCACGTGAGCAGAGCATGATAGCCACGTGGTCAGTGCATGATCAGTCACGTGATCAGTACATGATCAGTCACTTGAACAGTGCATGATCATTTACGTGATCTTTGCATGATCAGTCACGTTACCAGTATATGGTTGCTACGTGATCATTCCATGACGAGCCACGTGAGCAGTGCATGATAGCCACGTGATGTGTGCATGAGTTACGTGAGCAGAGTATGATCAGCCACGTGATCAGTGCATGAGTGCCACGTGATCAGTGCATGATATGTCACGTGACAGGTGTGTGATCAGCCACGTGAACAGTGCATGTTCAGCCACGTGATCAGTGCATGATAGCCACGTGATCAGTGCATGATCAGTTACGTGAGCAGTGCATGATCAGCCACGTGATCAGTGCATGGTCAGACACGTGAACAGTGTATGATCAGCCACGTGATCAGTGCATGATATCCAAGTGATCAGTGCATGATCATCACGTGATCAGTGTATGATCAGCCACGTGAACATTGCATGCTCAGTCACGTGATCTGGGCCTGCTGAGCTGCGTGATTACTGTCTGCTCATCTGCTTGACAATTGCCAGCTGAGCTGCACGATTCCTGCCTGTCATCTGCTTGACAATTGCCAGCTGTGCTGCGTAATTCCTGCCTGCTCAGCTGCTTGATTATTGCCAGCTGAGCAGCATGATTCCTCACACTGAGTTCCATGATTATTGCCTGCTGACTGTTTGATTCGTGCCTACTCAGCTCTTTGTTTATTGCCTCCAGAGGCACATGATCAGTGTATGATAGCAAACATGATCAGCGCATGATCAGTCACATGATCAGTGCCATTAAGTCACGTGATCACTACATGATAGGCATGTGATCAGTCCATGCTCAGTCACAGTATCAGTGCATGATCAGCCACGTGATCAGTACATGATCTGTCACAAGATTAGTGTATGATCATCCACGTGATCAGTGCATGGGCAGTCATGTGATCAGTGCATGATATAGACGTGAACAGTGCATGATCAGTCTCGTGATCCGTGCATGATAGCCACGTGATCAGTGCATGATCAGTCACCTGATGGGTGTATGATCATTCACGTGACCTGTACATGGTAGCAACATGATCATTGCATGATCAGCCACGTGAGTAGTTCATGATAGCCACGTGATCACTGCATGATCAGTCACGTGATCAGTGCATGATCAGTCATGTGACCAGTACATGGTAGCTGCGTGATCATGGCATGATCAGCCACGTGAGCAGTGCATGATAGCCACGTGATCAGTGCATGATCAGACACGAGATCAGTGCATGATCAGTCACGTGATCAGTGCATGATCAGCCACGTGATCAGTGCATGACCAGGCACGTGATCAGTGTATGTCCAGCCAAGTGATCAGTGCATAAGAGCCACGTGATCAGTGCATGATCAGTCACGTGATACATGTGTGATCAGCCACGTGATCAGTGCATGATCAGCCACGTGATCAGTGCATGATCATTCGTGATCAGTGCATGATCAGTCACTTTACCAGTATATGGTTGCTACGTGATCATTCCATGACGAGCCACGTGAGCAGTGCATGATAGCCACGTGATGTGTGCATGAGTTACGTGAGCAGAGTATGATCAGCCACGTGAACAGTGCATGTTCAGCCACGTGATCAGTGCATGATAGCCACGTGATCAGTGCACGATCAGTTACATGAGCAGTGTATGATCAGCCACGTGATCAGTGCATGGTCAGACACGTGAACAGTGTATGATCAGCCACGTGATCAGTGCATGATATCCAAGTGATCAGTGCATGATCATCACGTGATCAGTGTATGATCAGCCTCGTGAACAGTGCATGCTCAGTCACGTGATCTGGGCCTGCTGAGCTGCGTGATTACTGTCTGCTCATCTGCTTGACAATTGCCAGCTGAGCTGCACGATTCCTGCCTGTCATCTGCTTGACAATTGCCAGCTGTGCTGTGTAATTCCTGCCTGCTCAGCTGCTTGATTATTGCCAGCTGAGCAGCATGATTCCTCACACCTGAGTTCCATGATTATTGCCTGCTGACTGTTTGATTCGTGCCTACTCAGCTCTTTGTTTATTGCCTCCAGAGGCACATGATCAGTGTATGATAGCAAACATGATCAGCGCATGATCAGTCACATGATCAGCGCCATTAAGTCACGTGATCACTACATGATAGTCATGTGATCAGTCCATGCTCAGTCATGGTATCAGTGCACGATCAGCCACGTGATCAGTGCATGATCTGTCACAAGACTAGTGTATGATCATCCACGTGATCAGTGCATGCAGTCATGTGATCAGTGCATGATATAGACGTGAACAGTACATGATCAGTCTCGTGATCAGTGCATGATAGCCACGTGATCAGTGCATGATCAGTCACGTGATGGGTGTATGATCATTCACGTGACCACTGTACATGATAGCCATGATCAGTGCATGATCAGCCACGTAATCAGTGAATGACCAGGCACGTGATCAGTGTATGTCAGCCAAGTGATCAGTGCATGATAGCCACGTGATCAGTGCATGATCAGTCACGTGATCAGTGCATGTTCAGTTATGTGATCAGTGTATGATCAGCCACGTGATCAGTGCATGATCAGCCACATGATCAGTGCATGATCAATCGTGATCAGTGCATGATCAGTCACGTGACCAGTACAAGGTAGCTATGTGATCATTGCCTGATAAGCCACGTGATCAGTGCATGATAGCCACGTGATCAGTGCATGATAGCCACGTGATCATTGCATGATCAGTCATGTGATACGTGTGTGATCAGCCACGTGATCAGTGCATGATATCCACGTGATCAGTGCATGACAGCCACGTGATCAGTGCATGAGAGCCACGGGATCAGTGCATGATCAGTCACGTGATACATGTGTGATCAGCCACGTGATCAGTGCATGATGAGCAACGTGATCAGTGCAGGATCAATTACGTGATCAGTGCATGATCAGTCACGTGACCAGTACATGGTTGCTACGTGATCGTTGCATGATCAGCCACGTGAGCAGAGCATGATAGCCACGTGGTCAGTGCATGATCAGTCACGTGATCAGTACATGATCAGTCACTTGAACAGTGCATGATCATTTACGTGATCTTTGCATGATCAGTCACGTTACCAGTATATGGTTGCTACGTGATCATTCCATGACGAGCCACGTGAGCAGTGCATGATAGACACGTGATGTGTGCATGAGAGTTACGTGAGCAGAGTATGATCAGCCACGTGATCAGTGCATGAGTGCCACGTGATCAGTGCATGATATGTCACGTGACAGGTGTGTGATCAGCCACGTGAACAGTGCATGTTCAGCCACGTGATCAGTGCATGATAGCCACGTGATCAGTGCATGATCAGTTACGTGAGCAGTGCATGATCAGCCACGTGATCAGTGCATGGTCAGACACGTGAACAGTGTATGATCAGCCACGTGATCAGTGCATGATATCCAAGTGATCAGTGCATGATCATCACGTGATCAGTGTATGATCAGCCACGTGAACAGTGCATGCTCAGTCACGTGATCTGGGCCTGCTGAGCTGCGTGATTACTGTCTGCTCATCTGCTTGACAATTGCCAGCTGAGCTGCACGATTCCTGCCTGTCATCTGCTTGACAATTGCCAGCTGTGCTGCGTAATTCCTGCCTGCTCAGCTGCTTGATTATTGCCAGCTGAGCAGCATGATTCCTCACACCTGAGTTCCATGATTATTGCCTGCTGACTGTTTGATTCGTGCCTACTCAGCTCTTTGTTTATTGCCTCCAGAGGCACATGATCAGTGTATGATAGCAAACATGATCAGCGCATGATCAGTCACATGATCAGTGCCATTAAGTCACGTGATCACTACATGATAGTCATGTGATCAGTCCATGCTCAGTCACGGTATCAGTGCATGATCAGCCACGTGATCAGTACATGATCTGTCACAAGATTAGTGTATGATCATCCACGTGATCAGTGCACGGGCAGTCATGTGATCAGTGCATGATATAGACGTGAACAGTGCATGATCAGTCTCGTGATCCGTGCATGATAGCCACGTGATCAGTGCATGATCAGTCACCTGATGGGTGTATGATCATTCACGTGACCTGTACATGGTAGCTACATGATCATTGCATGATCAGCCACGTGAGTAGTTCATGATAGCCACGTGATCACTGCATGATCAGTCACGTGATCAGTGCATGATCAGTCATGTGACCAGTACATGGTAGCTGCGTGATCATGGCATGATCAGCCACGTGAGCAGTGCATGATAGCCACGTGATCAGTGCATGATCAGACACGAGATCAGTGCATGATCAGTCACGTGATCAGTGCATGATCAGCCACGTGATCAGTGCATGACCAGGCACGTGATCAGTGTATGCCCAGCCACGTGATCAGTGCATGAGCCACGTGATCAGTGCATGATCAGTCACGTGATACATGTGTGATCAGCCACGTGATCAGTGCATGATGAGCCACGTGATCAGTGCATGATCAATTACGTGATCAGTGCATGATCAGTCACGTGACCAGTACATGGTTGCTACGTGATCGTTGCCTGATCAGCCACGTGAGCAGAGCATGATAGCAACGTGATCAGTGCATGATCAGCCACGTGATCAGTACATGATCAGTCATGTGAACAGTGCATGATCATTTACGTGATCTTTGCATGATCAGTCACGTGACCAGTATATGGTTGCCACGTGATCATTCCATGACAGCCACGTGAGCAGTGCATGATAGCCACGTGATGTGTGCATGAGTTACGTGAGCAGAGTATGATCAGCCACGTGATCAGTGCATGATCAGCCACGTGATCAGTGCATGATAGCCACGTGATCAGTGCATGATCAGTTACGTGAGCAGTGTATGATCAGCCATGTGATCAGTGCATGATATCCAAGTGATCAGTGCATGATCATCACGTGATCAGTGCATGATCAGCCACGTGAACAGTGCATGCTCAGTCAAGTGATCTGGGCCTGCTGAGCTGCGTGATTACTGTCTGCTCATCTGCGTGACAGTTGCCAGCTGAGCTGCACGATTCCTGCCTGTCATCTGCTTGACAATTGCCAGCTGTGCTGTGTAATTCCTGCCTGCTCAGCTGCTTGATTATTGCCAGCTGAGCAGCATGATTCCTCACACCTGAGTTCCATGATTATTGCCTGCTGACTGTTTGATTCGTGCCTACTCAGCTCTTTGTTTATTGCCTCCAGAGGCACATGATCAGTGCATGATAGCAAACATGATCAGCGCATGATCAGTCACATGATCAGCGCCATTAAGTGACGTGATCACTACATGATAGTCATGTGATCAGTCCATGATCAGTCATGGTATCAGTGCATGATCAGCCACGTGATCAGTGCATGATCTGTCACAAGACTAGTGTATGATCATCCACGTGATCAGTGCACATGCAGTCATGTGATCAGTGCATGATATAGACGTGAACAGTGCATGATCAGTCCGTGATCAGTGCATGATAGCCACGTGGTCAGTGCATGATCAGTCACGTGATGGGTGCATGATCATTCACGTGATCAGTACATGGTAGCCACGTGATCAGTGCATGATCAGCCACGTGATCAGTGAATGACCAGGCACGTAATCAGTGTATGTCCAGCCAAGTGATCAGTGCATGATAGCCACGTGATCAGTGCATGATCAGTCACGTGATCAGTGCATGTTCAGTTAGGTGATCAGTGTATGATCAGCCACGTGATCAGTGCATGATCAGCCACATGATCAGTGCATGATCAATTACGTGGTCAGTGCATGATCAGTCACGTGACCAGTACATGGTAGCTATGTGATCATTGCCTGATAAGCCACGTGATCAGTGCATGATCAGTCACGTGATCAGTGCATGATAGCCACGTGATCAGTGCATTATCAGTCATGTGATACGTGTGTGATCAGCCACTTGATCAGTGCATGATATCCACGTGATCAGTGCATGACAGCCACGTGATCAGTGCATGAGAGCCACGGGATCAGTGCATGATCAGTCACGTGATACATGTGTGATCAGCCACGTGATCAGTGCATGATGAGCCACGTGATCAGTGCAGGATCAATTACGTGATCAGTGCATGATCAGTCACGTGACCAGCACATGGTTGCTACGTGATCGTTGCATGATCAGCCACGTGAGCAGAGCATGATAGCCACGTGGTCAGTGCATGATCAGTCACGTGATCAGTACATGATCAGTCACTTGAACAGTGCATGATCATTTACGTGATCTTTGCATGATCAGTCACGTTACCAGTATATGGTTGCTACGTGATCATTCCATGACGAGCCACGTGAGCAGTGCATGATAGCCACGTGATGTGTGCATGAGTTACGTGAGCAGAGTATGATCAGCCACGTGATCAGTGCATGAGTGCCACGTGATCAGTGCATGATATGTCACGTGACAGGTGTGTGATCAGCCACGTGAACAGTGCATGTTCAGCCACGTGATCAGTGCATGATAGCCACGTGATCAGTGCATGATCAGTTACGTGAGCAGTGCATGATCAGCCACGTGATCAGTGCATGGTCAGACACGTGAACAGTGTATGATCAGCCACGTGATCAGTGCATGATATCCAAGTGATCAGTGCATGATCATCACGTGATCAGTGTATGATCAGCCACGTGAACAGTGCATGCTCAGTCACGTGATCTGGGCCTGCTGAGCTGCGTGATTACTGTCTGCTCATCTGCTTGACAATTGCCAGCTGAGCTGCACGATTCCTGCCTGTCATCTGCTTGACAATTGCCAGCTGTGCTGCGTAATTCCTGCCTGTTCAGCTGCTTGATTATTGCCAGCTGAGCAGCATGATTCCTCACACCTGAGTTCCATGATTATTGCCTGCTGACTGTTTGATTCGTGCCTACTCAGCTCTTTGTTTATTGCCTCCAGAGGCACATGATCAGTGTATGATAGCAAACATGATCAGCGCATGATCAGTCACATGATCAGTGCCATTAAGTCACGTGATCACTACATGATAGGCATGTGATCAGTCCATGCTCAGTCACAGTATCAGTGCATGATCAGCCACGTGATCAGTACATGATCTGTCACAAGATTAGTGTATGATCATCCACGTGATCAGTGCACGGGCAGTCATGTGATCAGTGCATGATATAGACGTGAACAGTGCATGATCAGTCTCGTGATCCGTGCATGATAGCCACGTGATCAGTGCATGATCAGTCACCTGATGGGTGTATGATCATTCACGTGACCTGTACATGGTAGCAACATGATCATTGCATGATCAGCCCCGTGAGTAGTTCATGATAGCCACGTGATCACTGCATGATCAATCACGTGATCAGTGCATGATCAGTCATGTGACCAGTACATGGTAGCTGCGTGATCATGGCATGATCAGCCACGTGAGCAGTGCATGATAGCCACGTGATCAGTGCATGATCAGACACGAGATCAGTGCATGATCAGTCACGTGATCAGTGCATGATCAGCCACGTGATCAGTGCATGAGAGCCACGGGATCAGTGCATGATAGCCACGTGATCAGTGCATGATCAGCCACGTGAGCAGTGCATGATAGCCACGTGATCAGTGCATGATCAGACACGAGATCAGTGCATGATCAGTCACGTGATCAGTGCATGATAGCCGTGATCAGTGCATGATGAGCCACGGGATCAGTGCATGATCAGTCATGTGATGCGTGTGTGATCAGCCACATGATCAGAGCATGATATCCACGTGATCAGTGCATGATAGCCACGTGATCAGTGCATGACCAGGCACGTGATCAGTGTATGTCCGCCAAGTGATCAGTGCATGATAGCCGTGATCAGTGCATGATCAGTCACGTGATCAGTGCATGATCAGTTATGTGATCAGTGTATGATCAGCCACGTGATCAGTGCATGATCAGCCACATGATCAGTGCATGATCAATTACGTGCTCAGTGCATGATCAGTTACGTGACCAGTACATGGTAGCGTGATCATTGCCTGATAAGCCACGTGATCAGTGCATGATAGCCACGTGATCAGTGCATGATAGCCACGTGATCAGTGCATGAGAGCACGGGATCAGTGCATGATCAGTCATGTGATACGTGTGTGATCAGCCACATGATCAGTGCATGATATCCACGTGATCAGTGCATGACAGCCACGTGATCAGTGCATGAGAGCCACGGGATCAGTGCATGATCAGTCACGTGATACATGTGTGATCAGCCACGTGATCAGTGCATGATGAGCCACATGATCAGTGCAGGATCAATTACGTGATCAGTGCATGATCAGTCACGTGACCAGTACATGGTTGCTACGTGATCGTTGCATGATCAGCCACGTGAGCAGAGCATGATAGGCACGTGGTCAGTGCATGATCAGTCACGTGATCAGTACATGATCAGACACGTGAACAGTGCATGATCATTTACGTGATCTTTGCATGATCAGTCACGTTACCAGTATATGGTTGCTCGTGATCATTCCATGACGAGCCACGTGAGCAGTGCTTGATAGCCACGTGATGTGTGCATGAGTTACGTGAGCAGAGTATGATCAGCCACGTGATCAGTGCATGATAGCCACGTGATCAGTGCATGATATGTCACGTGACGGGTGTGTGATCAGCCACGTGAACAGTGCATGTTCAGCCACGTGATCAGTGCATGATAGCCACGTGATCAGTGCATGATCAGTTACGTGAGCAGTGTATGATCAGCCACGTGATCAGTGCATGGTCAGACATGTGAACAGTGTATGATCAGCCACGTGATCAGTGCATGATATCCAAGTGATCAGTGCATGATCATCACGTGATCAGTGCATGATCAGTCATGTGACCAGTACATGGTAGCTGCGTGATCATGGCATGATCAGCCACGTGAGCAGTGCATGATAGCCACGTGATCAGTGCATGATCAGACACGAGATCAGTGCATGATCAGTCACGTGATCAGTGCATGATCAGACACGATCAGTGCATGATCAGTCACGTGATCAGTGCATGATCAGCCACGTGATCAGTGCATGACCAGGCACGTGATCAGTGTATGTCCAGCCAAGTGATCAGTGCATGATAGCCACGTGATCAGTGCATGATCAGTCACGTGATCAGTGCATGATCAGTTATGTGATCAGTGTATGATCAGCCACGTGATCAGTGCATGATCAGCCACATGATCAGTGCATGATCAATTACGTGCTCAGTGCATGATCAGTTACGTGATCAGTACAAGGTAGCTACGTGAACATTGCCTGATAAGCCACGTGATCAGTGCATGATAGCCACGTGATCAGTGCATGATAGCCACGTGATCAGTGCATGATCAGTCATGTGATACGTGTGTGATCAGCCACATGATCAGTGCATGATATCCACGTGATCAGTGCATGACAGCCACGTGATCAGTGCATGAGAGCCACGGATCAGTGCATGATCAGTCACGTGATACATGTGTGATCAGCCACGTGATCAGTGCATGATGAGCCACGTGATCAGTGCAGGATCAATTACGTGATCAGTGCATGATCAGTCACGTGACCAGTACATGGTTGCTACGTGATCGTTGCATGATCAGCCTCGTGAGCAGAGCATGATAGGCACGTGGTCAGTGCATGATCAGTCACGTGATCAGTACATGATCAGTCACGTGAACAGTGCATGATCATTTACGTGATCTTTGCATGATCAATCACGTTACCAGTATATGGTTGCTACGTGATCATTCCATGACGAGCCACGTGAGCAGTGCATGATAGCCACGTGATGTGTGCATGAGTTACGTGAGCAGAGTATGATCAGCCACGTGATCAGTGCATGAGTGCCACGTGATCAGTGCATGATATGTCACGTGACAGGTGTGTGATCAGCCACGTGAACAGTGCATGTTCAGCCACGTGATCAGTGCATGATAGCCACGTGATCAGTGCATGATCAGTTACGTGAGCAGTGTATAATCAGCCACGTGATCAGTGCATGGTCAGACACGTGAACAGTGTATGATCAGCCACGTGATCAGTGCATGATATCCAAGTGATCAGTGCATGATCATCACGTGATCAGTGTATGATCAGCCACGTGAACAGTGCATGCTCAGTCACGTGATCTGGGCCTGCTGAGCTGCGTGATTACTGTCTGCTCATCTGCTTGACAATTGCCAGCTGAGCTGCACGATTCCTGCCTGTCATCTGCTTGACAATTGCCAGCTGTGCTGCGTAATTCCTGCCTGCTCAGCTGCTTGATTATTGCCAGCTGAGCAGCATGATTCCTCACACCTGAGTTCCATGATTATTGCCTGCTGACTGTTTGATTCGTGCCTACTCAGCTCTTTGTTTATTGCCTCCAGAGGCACATGATCAGTGTATGATAGCAAACATGATCAGCGCATGATCAGTCACATGATCAGTGCCATTAAGTCACGTGATCACTACATGATAGTCATGTGATCAGTCCATGCTCAGTCACAGTATCAGTGCATGATCAGCCACGTGATCAGTACATGATCTGTCACAAGATTAGTGGATGATCATCCACGTGATCAGTGCACGGGCAGTCATGTGATCAGTGCATGATATAGACGTGAACAGTGCATGACCAGTCTCGTGATCCGTGCATGATAGCCACTTGATCAGTGCATGATCAGTCACCTGATGGGTGTATGATCATTCACGTGACCTGTACATGGTAGCTACATGATCATTGCATGATCAGCCACGTGAGTAGTTCATGATAGCCACGTGATCACTGCATGATCAGTCACGTGATCAGTGCATGATCAGTCATGTGACCAGTACATGGTAGCTACGTGATCATGGCATGATCAGCCACGTGAGCATTGCATGATAGCCACGTGATCAGTGCATGATCAGTCACGTGATCAGTGCATGATCAGTTACGTGATCAGTGCATGATCAGCCACGTGATCAGTGCATGATCAGGCACGTGATCAGTGTATGATCCAGCCACGTGATCAGTGCATGATAGCCACGTGATCAGTGCATGATCAGTCACGTGATCAGTGCATGATCAGTTACGTGATCAGTGCATGATCAGCCACGTGATCAGTGCATGATCAGCCACGTGATCAGTGCATGATCAATTACGTGATCAGTGCATGATCAGTCACGTGACCAGTACATGGTAGCTACGTGATCATTGTGATCAGCACGTGATCAGTGCATGATAGCCACGTGATCAGTGCATGATAGCACGTGATCAGTGCATGATCAGCCACGTGATCAGTGCATGATCAGTCATGTGATACGTGTGTGATCAGCCACGTGATCAGTGCATGATATCCACGTGATCAGTGCATGACAGCCACGTGATCAGTGCATGAGAGCCACGTGATCAGTGCATGATCAGTCACGTGATACATGTGTGATCAGCCACGTGATCAGTGCATGATGAGCCACGTGATCAGTGCATGATCAATTACGTGATCAGTGCATGATCAGTCACGTGACCAGTACATGGTTGCTACGTGATCGTTGCATGATCAGCCACGTGAGCAGAGCATGATAGCCACGTGATCAGTGCATGATCAGTCACGTGATCAGTGCATGATCAGTCACGTGAACAGTGCATGATCATTTACGTGATCTTTGCATGATCAGTCACGTTACCAGTATATGGTTGCTACGTGATCATTCCATGACGAGCCGTGAGCAGTGCATGATAGCCACGTGATGTGTGCATGAGTTACGTGAGCAGAGTATGATCAGCCACGTGATCAGTGCATGAGTGCCACGTGATCAGTGCATGATATGTCACGTGACAGGTGTGTGATCAGCCACGTGAACAGTGCATGTTCAGCCACGTGATCAGTGCATGATAGCCACGTGATCAGTGCATGATCAGTTACGTGATCAGTGTATGATCAGCCACGTGATCAGTGCATGGTCAGACACGTGATCAGTGTATGATCAGCCACGTGATCAGTGCATGATAGCCACGTGATCAGTGCATGATCATCACGTGATCAGTGCATGATCAGTCACGTGACCAGTGCATGGTAGCTGCGTGATCATGGCATGATCAGCCACGTGAGCAGTGCATGATAGCCGTGATCAGTGCATGATCAGTCACGTGATCAGTGCATGATCAGTCACGTGATCAGTGCATGATCAGCCACGTGATCAGTGCATGATCAGTCACGTGATCAGTGCATGATCAGCCACGTGATCAGTGCATGATCAGGCACGTGATCAGTGTATGATCAGCCACGTGATCAGTGCATGATAGCCACGTGATCAGTGCATGATCAGTCACGTGATCAGTGCATGATCAGTTACGTGATCAGTGCATGATCAGCCACGTGATCAGTGCATGATCAGCCGTGATCAGTGCATGATCAGTTACGTGATCAGTGCATGATCAGTCACGTGACCAGTACATGGTAGCTACGTGATCATTGCATGATCAGCCACGTGATCAGTGCATGATAGCCACGTGATCAGTGCATGATCAGCCACGTGATCAGTGCATGAGTGCCACGTGATCAGTGCATGATCAGTCACGTGACAGGTGTGTGATCAGCCACGTGATCAGTGCATGATCAGCCACGTGATCAGTGCATGATAGCCACGTGATCAGTGCATGATCAGTTACGTGATCAGTGCATGATCAGCCACGTGATCAGTGCATGGTCAGACACGTGATCAGTGTATGATCAGCCACGTGATCAGTGCATGATATCCAAGTGATCAGTGCATGATCATCACGTGATCAGTGTATGATCAGCCACGTGAACAGTGCATGCTCAGTCACGTGATCTGGGCCTGCTGAGCTGCGTGATTACTGTCTGCTCATCTGCTTGACAATTGCCAGCTGAGCTGCACGATTCCTGCCTGTCATCTGCTGACAATTGCCAGCTGTGCTGCGTAATTCCTGCCTGCTCAGCTGCTTGATTATTGCCAGCTGAGCAGCATGATTCCTCACACCTGAGTTCCATGATTATTGCCTGCTGACTGTTTGATTCGTGCCTACTCAGCTCTTTGTTTATTGCCTCCAGAGGCACATGATCAGTGTATGATAGCAAACATGATCAGCGCATGATCAGTCACATGATCAGCGCCATTAAGTCACGTGATCACTACATGATAGTCATGTGATCAGTCCATGCTCAGTCACGGTATCAGTGCATGATCAGCCACGTGATCAGTGCATGATCTGTCACATGATTAGTGTATGATCATCCACGTGATCAGTGCATGCAGTCATGTGATCAGTGCATGATATAGACGTGATCAGTGCATGATCAGTCTCGTGATCAGTGCATGATAGCCACGTGATCAGTGCATGATCAGTCACGTGATGGGTGTATGATCATTCACGTGACCTGTACATGGTAGCTACATGATCATTGCATGATCAGCCACGTGATCAGTGCATGATCAGGCACGTGATCAGTGCATGATCAGCCACGTGATCAGTGCATGATAGCCACGTGATCAGTGCATGATCAGTCACGTGATCAGTGCATGATCAGTTACGTGATCAGTGCATGATCAGCCACGTGATCAGTGCATGATCAGCCACGTGATCAGTGCATGATCAATTACGTGATCAGTGCATGATCAGTCACGTGATCAGTACATGGTAGCTACGTGATCAGTGCATGATCAGCCGTGATCAGTGCATGATAGCCACGTGATCAGTGCATGATAGCCACGTGATCAGTGCATGATCAGTCATGTGATCGTGCATGATCAGCCACGTGATCAGTGCATGATATCCACGTGATCAGTGCATGACAGCCACGTGATCAGTGCATGAGAGCCACGTGATCAGTGCATGATCAGTCACGTGATACATGTGTGATCAGCCACGTGATCAGTGCATGATGAGCCACGTGATCAGTGCAGGATCAATTACGTGATCAGTGCATGATCAGTCACGTGACCAGTACATGGTTGCTACGTGATCGTTGCATGATCAGCCACGTGAGCAGTGCATGATAGCCACGTGATCAGTGCATGATCAGTCACGTGATCAGTACATGATCAGTCACGTGAACAGTGCATGATCATTTACGTGATCTGTGCATGATCAGTCACGTGACCAGTATATGGTTGCTACGTGATCATTCCATGACGAGCCACGTGAGCAGTGCATGATAGCCACGTGATGTGTGCATGAGTTACGTGAGCAGAGTATGATCAGCCACGTGATCAGTGCATGAGTGCCACGTGATCAGTGCATGATATGTCACGTGACAGGTGTGTGATCAGCCACGTGAACAGTGCATGTTCAGCCACGTGATCAGTGCATGATAGCCACGTGATCAGTGCATGATCAGTTACGTGAGCAGTGTATGATCAGCCACGTGATCAGTGCATGGTCAGACACGTGAACAGTGTATGATCAGCCACGTGATCAGTGCATGATATCCAAGTGATCAGTGCATGATCATCACGTGATCAGTGTATGATCAGCCACGTGAACAGTGCATGCTCAGTCACGTGATCTGGGCCTGCTGAGCTGCGTGATTACTGTCTGCTCATCTGCTTGACAATTGCCAGCTGAGCTGCACGATTCCTGCCTGTCATCTGCTTGACAATTGCCAGCTGTGCTGCGTAATTCCTGCCTGCTCAGCTGCTTGATTATTGCCAGCTGAGCAGCATGATTCCTCACACTGAGTTCCATGATTATTGCCTGCTGACTGTTTGATTCGTGCCTACTCAGCTCTTTGTTTATTGCCTCCAGAGGCACATGATCAGTGTATGATAGCAAACATGATCAGCGCATGATCAGTCACATGATCAGTGCCATTAAGTCACGTGATCACTACATGATAGTCATGTGATCAGTCCATGCTCAGTCACGGTATCAGTGCATGATCAGCCACGTGATCAGTGCATGATCTGTCACAAGATTAGTGTATGATCATCCACGTGATCAGTGCATGGGCAGTCATGTGATCAGTGCATGATATAGACGTGATCAGTGCATGATCAGTCTCGTGATCAGTGCATGATAGCCACGTGATCAGTGCATGATCAGTCACCTGATGGGTGTATGATCATTCACGTGACCTGTACATGGTAGCTACATGATCATTGCATGATCAGCCACGTGAGTAGTGCATGATAGCCACGTGATCACTGCATGATCAGTCACGTGATCAGTGCATGATCAGTCATGTGACCAGTACATGGTAGCTGCGTGATCATGGCATGATCAGCCACGTGAGCAGTGCATGATAGCCACGTGATCAGTGCATGATCAGTCACGTGATCAGTGCATGATCAGTCACGTGATCAGTGCATGATCAGCCACGTGATCAGTGCATGATAGCCACGTGATCAGTGCATGATAGCCGTGATCAGTGCATGATCAGCCACGTGATCAGTGCATGATAGCCACGTGATCAGTGCATGATCAGTTACGTGATCAGTGCATGATCAGTCACGTGATCAGTGCATGATCAGCCACGTGATCAGTGCATGATCAGCCACGTGATCAGTGCATGATCAGTCACGTGATCAGTGTGTGATCAGCCACGTGATCAGTGCATGATAGCCACGTGATCAGTGCATGATAGCCACGTGATCAGTGCATGATCAGTCACGTGATCAGTGCATGATCAGCCACGTGATCAGTGCATGATAGCCACGTGATCAGTGCATGATCAGTCCGTGATCAGTGCATGATCAGTTACGTGATCAGTGCATGATCAGCCACGTGATCAGTGCATGATCAGCCACGTGATCAGTGCATGATCAATTCGTGATCAGTGCATGATCAGTCACGTGATCAGTGCATGATGCTACGTGATCAGTGCATGATCAGCCACGTGATCAGTGCATGATAGCCACGTGATCAGTGCATGATCAGCCACGTGATCAGTGCATGATAGCCACGTGATCAGTGCATGATCAGTCACGTGATCGTGTGTGATCAGCCACGTGATCAGTGCATGATATCCACGTGATCAGTGCATGAGCCACGTGATCAGTGCATGATAGCCACGTGATCAGTGCATGATCATCACGTGATCATGTGTGATCAGCCACGTGATCAGTGCATGATCAGCCACGTGATCAGTGCATGATCAACGTGATCAGTGCATGATCAGTCACGTGATCAGTGCATGGTTGCCACGTGATCAGTGCATGATCAGCCACGTGATCAGTGCATGATAGCCACGTGATCAGTGCATGATCAGTCACGTGATCAGTGCATGATCAGCCACGTGATCAGTGCATGATCAACGTGATCAGTGCATGATCAGTCACGTACCAGTATATGGTTGCTACGTGATCATTGCAGCGAGCCACGTGATCAGTGCATGATAGCCACGTGATGAGTGCATGAGTTACGTGATCAGTGTATGATCAGCCACGTGATCAGTGCATGATGCCACGTGATCAGTGCATGATAGTCACGTGATCAGTGTGTGATCAGCCACGTGATCAGTGCATGATCAGCCACGTGATCAGTGCATGATAGCCACGTGATCAGTGCATGATCAGTTACGTGATCAGTGTATGATCAGCCACGTGATCAGTGCATGATCAGTCACGTGATCAGTGCATGATCAGCCACGTGATCAGTGCATGATAGCCACGTGATCAGTGCATGATCATCACGTGATCAGTGCATGATCAGTCATGTGACCAGTACATGGTAGCTGCGTGATCATGCATGATCAGCCACGTGATCAGTGCATGATAGCCACGTGATCAGTGCATGATCAGTCACGTGATCAGTGCATGATCAGTCACGTGATCAGTGCATGATCAGCCACGTGATCAGTGCATGATCAGTCACGTGATCAGTGCATGATCAGCCACGTGATCAGTGCATGATCAGGCACGTGATCAGTGTATGATCAGCCACGTGATCAGTGCATGATAGCCACGTGATCAGTGCATGATCAGTCACGTGATCAGTGCATGATCAGTCATGTGATCAGTGCATGATCAGCCACGTGATCAGTGCATGATCAGCCACATGATCAGTGCATGATCAGTTACGTGATCAGTGCATGATCAGTCACGTGACAGTACATGGTAGCTACGTGATCATTGCATGATCAGCCACGTGATCAGTGCATGATAGCCACGTGATCAGTGCATGATAGCCACGTGATCAGTGCATGATCAGTCATGTGATACGTGTGTGATCAGCCACGTGATCAGTGCATGATATCCACGTGATCAGTGCATGACAGCGTGATCAGTGCATGAGCCACGGGATCAGTGCATGATCAGTCACGTGATACATGTGTGATCAGCCACGTGATCAGTGCATGATGAGCCACGTGATCAGTGCAGGATCAATTACGTGATCAGTGCATGATCAGTCACGTGACCAGTACATGGTTGCTACGTGATCGTTGCATGATCAGCCACGTGAGCAGAGCATGATAGCCACGTGATCAGTGCATGATCAGTCACGTGATCAGTACATGATCAGTCACGTGAACAGTGCATGATCATTTACGTGATCTGTGCATGATCAGTCACGTGACCAGTATATGGTTGCTACGTGATCATTCCATGACGAGCCACGTGAGCAGTGCATGATAGCCACGTGATGTGTGCATGAGTTACGTGAGCAGAGTATGATCAGCCACGTGATCAGTGCATGAGTGCCACGTGATCAGTGCATGATATGTCACGTGACAGGTGTGTGATCAGCCACGTGAACAGTGCATGTTCAGCCACGTGATCAGTGCATGATAGCCACGTGATCAGTGCATGATCAGTTACGTGAGCAGTGTATGATCAGCCACGTGATCAGTGCATGGTCAGACACGTGAACAGTGTATGATCAGCCACGTGATCAGTGCATGATATCCAAGTGATCAGTGCATGATCATCACGTGATCAGTGTATGATCAGCCACGTGAACAGTGCATGCTCAGTCACGTGATCTGGGCCTGCTGAGCTGCGTGATTACTGTCTGCTCATCTGCTTGACAATTGCCAGCTGAGCTGCACGATTCCTGCCTGTCATCTGCTTGACAATTGCCAGCTGTGCTGCGTAATTCCTGCCTGCTCAGCTGCTTGATTATTGCCAGCTGAGCAGCATGATTCCTCACACCTGAGTTCCATGATTATTGCCTGCTGACTGTTTGATTCGTGCCTACTCAGCTCTTTGTTTATTGCCTCCAGAGGCACATGATCAGTGTATGATAGCAAACATGATCAGCGCATGATCAGTCACATGATCAGCGCCATTAAGTCACGTGATCACTACATGATAGTCATGTGATCAGTCCATGCTCAGTCACGGTATCAGTGCATGATCAGCCACGTGATCAGTGCATGATCTGTCACAAGATTAGTGTATGATCATCCACGTGATCAGTGCATGGGCAGTCATGTGATCAGTGCATGATATAGACGTGAACAGTGCATGATCAGTCTCGTGATCAGTGCATGATAGCCACGTGATCAGTGCATGATCAGTCACCTGATGGGTGTATGATCATTCACGTGACCTGTACATGGTAGCTACATGATCATTGCATGATCAGCCACGTGAGTAGTGCATGATAGCCACGTGATCACTGCATGATCAGTCACGTGATCAGTGCATGATCAGTCATGTGACCAGTACATGGTAGCTGCGTGATCATGGCATGATCAGCCACGTGAGCAGTGCATGATAGCCACGTGATCAGTGCATGATCAGACACGTGATCAGTGCATGATCAGTCACGTGATCAGTGCATGATCAGCCACGTGATCAGTGCATGATCAGGCACGTGATCAGTGTATGTCAGCCACGTGATCAGTGCATGATAGCCACGTGATCAGTGCATGATCAGTCACGTGATCAGTGCATGATCAGTTATGTGATCAGTGCATGATCAGCCACGTGATCAGTGCATGATCAGCCACGTGATCAGTGCATGATCAATTACGTGATCAGTGCATGATCAGTCGTGACCAGTACATGGTAGCTACGTGATCATTGCATGATCAGCCACGTGATCAGTGCATGATAGCCACGTGATCAGTGCATGATAGCCACGTGATCAGTGCATGATAGCCACGTGATCAGTGCATGATCAGTCACGTGATCGTGTGTGATCAGCCACGTGATCAGTGCATGATATCCACGTGATCAGTGCATGACAGCCACGTGATCAGTGCATGATAGCCACGTGATCAGTGCATGATCAGTCACGTGATCATGTGTGATCAGCCACGTGATCAGTGCATGATGAGCCACGTGATCAGTGCAGGATCAATTACGTGATCAGTGCATGATCAGTCACGTGACCAGTACATGGTTGCTACGTGATCGTTGCATGATCCAGCCACGTGAGCAGAGCATGATAGCCACGTGGTCAGTGCATGATCAGTCACGTGATCAGTACATGATCAGTCACGTGAACAGTGCATGATCATTTACGTGATCTTTGCATGATCAGTCACGTTACCAGTATATGGTTGCTACGTGATCATTCCATGACAGCCACGTGAGCAGTGCATGATAGCCACGTGATGTGTGCATGAGTTACGTGAGCAGAGTATGATCAGCCACGTGATCAGTGCATGAGTTCCACGTGATCAGTGCATGATATGTCACGTGACAGGTGTGTGATCAGCCACGTGAACAGTGCATGTTCAGCCACGTGATCAGTGCATGATAGCCACGTGATCAGTGCATGATCAGTTACGTGATCAGTGCATGATCAGCCACGTGATCAGTGCATGGTCAGACACGTGATCAGTGTATGATCAGCCACGTGATCAGTGCATGATAGCCACGTGATCAGTGCATGATCATCACGTGATCAGTGCATGATCAGTCACGTGACCAGTACATGGTAGCCGCGTGATCATGGCATGATCAGCCACGTGATCAGTGCATGATAGCCACGTGATCAGTGCATGATCAGTCACGTGATCAGTGCATGATCAGCCACGTGATCAGTGCATGATCAACGTGATCAGTGCATGATCAGTCACGTGATCAGTGCATGATCAGCCACGTGATCAGTGCATGATCAGTCACGTGATCAGTGCATGATCAGCCACGTGATCAGTGCATGATAGCCACGTGATCAGTGCATGATCAGTCACGTGATCAGTGCATGATCAGTCACGTGATCAGTGCATGATCAGCCACGTGATCAGTGCATGATCAGCCACGTGATCAGTGCATGATCAGTTACGTGATCAGTGCATGATCAGTCACGTGACCAGTACATGGTAGCTACGTGATGTGCATGATCAGCCACGTGATCAGTGCATGATAGCCGTGATCAGTGCATGATCAGCCACGTGATCAGTGCATGAGTGCCACGTGATCAGTGCATGATATGTCACGTGACAGGTGTGTGATCAGCCACGTGAACAGTGCATGTTCAGCCACGTGATCAGTGCATGATAGCCACGTGATCAGTGCATGATCAGTTACGTGAGCAGTGTATGATCAGCCACGTGATCAGTGCATGGTCAGACACGTGAACAGTGTATGATCAGCCACGTGATCAGTGCATGATATCCAAGTGATCAGTGCATGATCATCACGTGATCAGTGTATGATCAGCCACGTGAACAGTGCATGCTCAGTCACGTGATCTGGGCCTGCTGAGCTGCGTGATTACTGTCTGCTCATCTGCTTGACAATTGCCAGCTGAGCTGCACGATTCCTGCCTGTCATCTGCTTGACAATTGCCAGCTGTGCTGCGTAATTCCTGCCTGCTCAGCTGCTTGATTATTGCCAGCTGAGCATGATTCCTCACACCTGAGTTCCATGATTATTGCCTGCTGACTGTTTGATTCGTGCCTACTCAGCTCTTTGTTTATTGCCTCCAGAGGCACATGATCAGTGTATGATAGCAAACATGATCAGCGCATGATCAGTCACATGATCAGTGCCATTAAGTCACGTGATCACTACATGATAGTCATGTGATCAGTCCATGCTCAGTCACGGTATCAGTGCATGATCAGCCACGTGATCAGTGCATGATCTGTCACAAGATTAGTGTATGATCATCCACGTGATCAGTGCACGGGCAGTCATGTGATCAGTGCATGATATAGACGTGAACAGTGCATGATCAGTCTCGTGATCAGTGCATGATAGCCACGTGATCAGTGCATGATCAGTCACCTGATGGGTGTATGATCATTCACGTGACCTGTACATGGTAGCTACATGATCATTGCATGATCAGCCCCGTGAGTAGTTCATGATAGCCACGTGATCACTGCATGATCAGTCACGTGATCAGTGCATGATCAGTCATGTGACCAGTACATGGTAGCTGCGTGATCATGGCATGATCAGCCACGTGAGCAGTGCATGATAGCCACGTGATCAGTGCATGATCAGACACGAGATCAGTGCATGATCAGTCACGTGATCAGTGCATGATCAGCCACGTGATCAGTGCATGATCAGGCACGTGATCAGTGCATGTCAGCCAAGTGATCAGTGCATGATAGCCACGTGATCAGTGCATGATCAGTCACGTGATCAGTGCATGATCAGTTATGTGATCAGTGTATGATCAGCCACGTGATCAGTGCATGATCAGCCACATGATCAGTGCATGATCAATTACGTGATCAGTGCATGATCAGTTACATGACCAGTACAAGGTAGCTACGTGATCATTGCCTGATCAGCCACGTGATCAGTGCATGATAGCCACGTGATCAGTGCATGATAGCCACGTGATCAGTGCATGATCAGTCATGTGATCGTGTGTGATCAGCCACGTGATCAGTGCATGATATCCACGTGATCAGTGCATGACAGCCACGTGATCAGTGCATGAGAGCCACGTGATCAGTGCATGATCAGTCACGTGATCATGTGTGATCAGCCACGTGATCAGTGCATGATGAGCCACGTGATCAGTGCAGGATCAATTACGTGATCAGTGCATGATCAGTCACGTGACCAGTACATGGTTGCTACGTGATCGTTGCATGATCAGCCACGTGAGCAGAGCATGATAGCCACGTGATCAGTGCATGATCAGTCACGTGATCAGTACATGATCAGTCACGTGAACAGTGCATGATCATTTACGTGATCTTGCATGATCAGTCACGTGACCAGTATATGGTTGCTACGTGATCATTCCATGACAGCCACGTGAGCAGTGCATGATAGCCACGTGATGTGTGCATGAGTTACGTGAGCAGAGTATGATCAGCCACGTGATCAGTGCATGAGTGCCACGTGATCAGTGCATGATATGTCACGTGACAGGTGTGTGATCAGCCACGTGAACAGTGCATGTTCAGCCACGTGATCAGTGCATGATAGCCACGTGATCAGTGCATGATCAGTTACGTGAGCAGTGTATGATCAGCCACGTGATCAGTGCATGGTCAGACACGTGAACAGTGTATGATCAGCCACGTGATCAGTGCATGATATCCAAGTGATCAGTGCATGATCATCACGTGATCAGTGTATGATCAGCCACGTGAACAGTGCATGCTCAGTCACGTGATCTGGGCCTGCTGAGCTGCGTGATTACTGTCTGCTCATCTGCTTGACAATTGCCAGCTGAGCTGCACGATTCCTGCCTGTCATCTGCTTGACAATTGCCAGCTGTGCTGCGTAATTCCTGCCTGCTCAGCTGCTTGATTATTGCCAGCTGAGCAGCATGATTCCTCACACTGAGTTCCATGATTATTGCCTGCTGACTGTTTGATTCGTGCCTACTCAGCTCTTTGTTTATTGCCTCCAGAGGCACATGATCAGTGTATGATAGCAAACATGATCAGCGCATGATCAGTCACATGATCAGCGCCATTAAGTCACGTGATCACTACATGATAGTCATGTGATCAGTCCATGCTCAGTCACGGTATCAGTGCATGATCAGCCACGTGATCAGTGCATGATCTGTCACATGATTAGTGTATGATCATCCACGTGATCAGTGCATGGGCAGTCATGTGATCAGTGCATGATATAGACGTGATCAGTGCATGATCAGTCTCGTGATCAGTGCATGATAGCCACGTGATCAGTGCATGATCAGTCACCTGATGGGTGTATGATCATTCACGTGACCTGTACATGGTAGCTACATGATCATTGCATGATCAGCCACGTGAGTAGTGCATGATAGCCACGTGATCACTGCATGATCAGTCACGTGATCAGTGCATGATCAGTCATGTGACCAGTACATGGTAGCTGCGTGATCATGGCATGATCAGCCACGTGAGCAGTGCATGATAGCCACGTGATCAGTGCATGATCAGTCACGTGATCAGTGCATGATCAGTCACGTGATCAGTGCATGATCAGCCACGTGATCAGTGCATGATCAGGCACGTGATCAGTGCATGTCCAGCCAAGTGATCAGTGCATGATAGCCACGTGATCAGTGCATGATCAGTCACGTGATCAGTGCATGATCAGTTACGTGATCAGTGTATGATCAGCCACGTGATCAGTGCATGATCAGCCACGTGATCAGTGCATGATCAGTTACGTGATCAGTGCATGATCAGTCGTGACAGTACATGTAGCCGTGATCAGTGCATGATCATACGTGATCAGTGCATGATAGCCACGTGATCAGTGCATGATAGCCACGTGATCAGTGCATGATAGCCACGTGATCAGTGCATGATCAGTCACGTGATCGTGTGTGATCAGCCACGTGATCAGTGCATGATATCCACGTGATCAGTGCATGATCAGCCACGTGATCAGTGCATGATAGCCACGTGATCAGTGCATGATCAGTCACGTGATCATGTGTGATCAGCCACGTGATCAGTGCATGATCAGCCACGTGATCAGTGCATGATCAATTGATCAGTGCATGATCAGTCACGTGACCAGTACATGGTTGCTACGTGATCGTTGCATGATCAGCCACGTGAGCAGTGCATGATAGCCACGTGATCAGTGCATGATCAGTCACGTGATCAGTGCATGATCAGTCACGTGAACAGTGCATGATCAGTGATCTTTGCATGATCATCACGTGACCAGTATATGGTTGCTACGTGATCATTCCATGACAGCCACGTGATCAGTGCATGATAGCCACGTGATGTGCATGAGTTACGTGATCAGTGTATGATCAGCCACGTGATCAGTGCATGAGTGCCGTGATCAGTGCATGATAGTCACGTGACAGTGTGTGATCAGCCACGTGATCAGTGCATGATCAGCCACGTGATCAGTGCATGATAGCCACGTGATCAGTGCATGATCAGTCACGTGATCAGTGCATGATCAGCCACGTGATCAGTGCATGATCAGCACGTGATCAGTGCATGATCAGCCACGTGATCAGTGCATGATAGCCACGTGATCAGTGCATGATCACACGTGATCAGTGCATGATCAGTCATGTGATCAGTACATGATAGCTGCGTGATCATGCATGATCAGCCACGTGATCAGTGCATGATAGCCACGTGATCAGTGCATGATCAGCCACGTGATCAGTGCATGATCAGTCACGTGATCAGTGCATGATCAGCCACGTGATCAGTGCATGATCAGCCACGTGATCAGTGCATGATCAGCCACGTGATCAGTGCATGATCAGTCACGTGATCAGTGCATGATCAGCCACGTGATCAGTGCATGATCAGCCACGTGATCAGTGCATGATCAGTCACGTGATCAGTGCATGATCAGTCACGTGATCAGTGCATGATCAGCCACGTGATCAGTGCATGATCATGCACGTGATCAGTGCATGATCAGTTACGTGATCAGTACATGATCTGTTACGTGATCAGTGCAAGATAGCCACGTGATCAGTGCATGATAAGCCACGTGATCAGTGCATGATCCAGTGAGCAGTGCATGATCAGCCACGTGATCAGTGCATGAGTGCCACGTGATCAGTGCATGATATGTCACGTGACAGGTGCATGATCAGCCACGTGAACAGTGCATGAGCCACGTGATCAGTGCATGATAGCCACGTGATCAGTGCATGATCAGTTACGTGAGCAGTGTATGATCAGCCACGTGATCAGTGCATGGTCAGACACGTGAACAGTGTATGATCAGCCACGTGATCAGTGCATGATATCCAAGTGATCAGTGCATGATCATCACGTGATCAGTGTATGATCAGCCACGTGAACAGTGCATGCTCAGTCACGTGATCTGGGCCTGCTGAGCTGCGTGATTACTGTCTGCTCATCTGCTTGACAATTGCCAGCTGAGCTGCACGATTCCTGCCTGTCATCTGCTTGACAATTGCCAGCTGTGCTGCGTAATTCCTGCCTGCTCAGCTGCTTGATTATTGCCAGCTGAGCAGCATGATTCCTCACACCTGAGTTCCATGATTATTGCCTGCTGACTGTTTGATTCGTGCCTACTCAGCTCTTTGTTTATTGCCTCCAGAGGCACATGATCAGTGTATGATAGCAAACATGATCAGCGCATGATCAGTCACATGATCAGTGCCATTAAGTCACGTGATCACTACATGATAGTCATGTGATCAGTCCATGCTCAGTCACGGTATCAGTGCATGATCAGCCACGTGATCAGTGCATGATCTGTCACAAGATTAGTGTATGATCATCACGTGATCAGTGCACGGGCAGTCATGTGATCAGTGCATGATATAGACGTGAACAGTGCATGATCAGTCTCGTGATCCGTGCATGATAGCCACGTGATCAGTGCATGATCAGTCACCTGATGGGTGTATGATCATTCACGTGACCTGTACATGGTAGCTACATGATCATTGCATGATCAGCCACGTGAGTAGTTCATGATAGCCACGTGATCAGTGCATGATCAGTCATGTGATCAGTACATGGTAGCTGCGTGATCATGCATGATCAGCCACGTGATCAGTGCATGATAGCCACGTGATCAGTGCATGATCAGCCACGAGATCAGTGCATGATCAGTCACGTGATCAGTGCATGATCAGCCACGTGATCAGTGCATGACCAGGCACGTGATCAGTGTATGTCCAGCCAAGTGATCAGTGCATGATAGCCACGTGATCAGTGCATGATCAGTCACGTGATCAGTGCATGTTCAGTTATGTGATCAGTGTATGATCAGCCACGTGATCAGTGCATGATCAGCCACATGATCAGTGCATGATCAATTCGTGATCAGTGCATGATCAGTTACATGACCAGTACATGGTAGCTACGTGATCATTGCCTGATCAGCCACGTGATCAGTGCATGATAGCCACGTGATCAGTGCATGATAGCCACGTGATCAGTGCATGATCAGTCATGTGATGCGTGTGTGATCAGCCACGTGATCAGTGCATGATATCCACGTGATCAGTGCATGATCAGCCACGTGATCAGTGCATGAGAGCCACGGGATCAGTGCATGATCAGTCACGTGATACATGTGTGATCAGCCACGTGATCAGTGCATGATGAGCCACGTGATCAGTGCATGATCAATTACGTGATCAGTGCATGATCAGTCACGTGACCAGTACATGGTTGCTACGTGATCGTTGCATGATCAGCCACGTGAGCAGAGCATGATAGCCACGTGGTCAGTGCATGATCAGTCACGTGATCAGTACATGATCAGTCACGTGAACAGTGCATGATCATTTACGTGATCTTGCATGATCAGTCACGTGACCAGTATATGGTTACTACGTGATCATTCCATGACGAGCCACGTGAGCAGTGCATGATAGCTACGTGATGTGTGCATGAGTTACGTGAGCAGAGTATGATCAGCCACGTGATCAGTGCATGAGTGCCACGTGATCAGTGCATGATATGTCACGTGACAGGTGTGTGATCAGCCACGTGAACAGTGCATGTTCAGCCACGTGATCAGTGCATGATAGCCACGTGATCAGTGCATGATCAGTTACGTGAGCAGTGCATGATCAGCCACGTGATCAGTGCATGGTCAGACACGTGAACAGTGCATGATCAGCCACGTGATCAGTGCATGATATCCAAGTGATCAGTGCATGATCATCACGTGATCAGTGTATGATCAGCCACGTGAACAGTGCATGCTCAGTCACGTGATCTGGGCCTGCTGAGCTGCGTGATTACTGTCTGCTCATCTGCTTGACAATTGCCAGCTGAGCTGCACGATTCCTGCCTGTCATCTGCTTGACAATTGCCAGCTGTGCTGCATAATTCCTGCCTGCTCAGCTGCTTGATTATTGCCAGCTGAGCAGCATGATTCCTCACACCTGTGTTCCATGATTATTGCCTGCTGACTGTTTGATTCGTGCCTACTCAGCTCTTTGTTTATTGCCTCCAGAGGCACATGATCAGTGTATGATAGCAAACATGATCAGCGCATGATCAGTCACATGATCAGTGCCATTAAGTCACGTGATCACTGCATGATAGTCATGTGATCAGTCCATGCTCAGTCACGGTATCAGTGCATGATCAGCCACGTGATCAGTGCATGATCTGTCACAAGATTAGTGTATGATCATCCACGTGATCAGTGCATGGGCAGTCATGTGATCAGTGCATGATATAGGCGTGAACAGTGCATGATCAGTCTCGTGATCCGTGCATGATAGCCACGTGATCAGTGCATGGTCAGTCACCTGATGGGTGCATGATCATTCACGTGACCTGTACATGGTAGCTACATGATCATTGCATGATCAGCCACGTGAGTAGTGCATGAGAGCCACGTGATCACTGCATGATCAGTCACGTGATCAGTGCATGATCAGTCGTGTGACCAGTACATGGTAGCTGCGTGATCATGGCATGATCAGCCACGTGAGCAGTGCATGATAGCCACGTGATCAGTGCATGATCAGACACGAGATCAGTGCATGATCAGTCACGTGATCAGTGCATGATCAGCCACGTGATCAGTGCATGACCAGGCACGTGATCAGTGTATGTCCAGCCAAGTGATCAGTGCATGATAGCCACGTGATCAGTGCATGATCAGCCACGTGATCAGTGCATGATCAGCCACGTGATCAGTGCATGATGAGCCACATGATCAGTGCATGATCATCAGTGATCAGTGCATGATCAGTCACGTGACCAGTACATGGTAGCTACGTGATCATTGCCTGATCAGCCACGTGAGCAGTGCATGATAGCCACGTGATCAGTGCATGATAGCCACGTGATCAGTGCATGATCAGTCATGTGATACGTGTGTGATCAGCCACGTGATCAGTGCATGATATCCACGTGATCAGTGCATGACAGCCACGTGATCAGTGCATGAGAGCCACGGGATCAGTGCATGATCAGTCACGTGATACATGTGTGATCAGCCACGTGATCAGTGCATGATGAGCCACGTGATCAGTGCAGGATCAATTACGTGATCAGTGCATGATCAGTCACGTGACCAGTACATGGTTGCTACGTGATCGTTGCGTGATCAGCCACGTGAGCAGAGCATGATAGCCACGTGGTCAGTGCATGATCAGTCACGTGATCAGTACATGATCAGTCACGTGAACATTGCATGATCATTTACGTGATCTTTGCATGATCAGTCACGTTACCAGTATATGGTTGCTACGTAATCATTCCATGACGAGCCACGTGAGCGGTGCATGATAGCCACGTGATGTGTGCATGAGTTACGTGAGCAGAGTATGATCAGCCACGTGATCAGTGCATGAGTGCCACGTGATCAGTGCATGATATATCACGTGACAGGTGTGTGATCAGCCACGTGAACAGTGCATGTTCAGCCACGTGATCAGTGCATGATAGCCACGTGATCAGTGCATGATCAGTTACGTGAGCAGTGTATGATCAGCCACGTGATCAGTGCATGGTCAGACACGTGAACAGTGTATGATCAGCCACGTGATCAGTGCATGATATCCAAGTGATCAGTGCATGATCATCACGTGATCAGTGTATGATCAGCCACGTGAACAGTGCATGCTCAGTCACGTGATCTGGGCCTGCTGAGCTGCGTGATTACTGTCTGCTCATCTGCTTGACAATTGCCAGCTGAGCTGCACGATTCCTGCCTGTCATCTGCTTGACAATTGCCAGCTGTGCTGCGTAATTCCTGCCTGCTCAGCTGCTTGATTATTGCCAGCTGAGCAGCATGATTCCTCACACCTGTGTTCCATGATTATTGCCTGCTGACTGTTTGATTCGTGCCTACTCAGCTCTTTGTTTATTGCCTCCAGAGGCACATGATCAGTGTATGATAGCAAACATGATCAGCGCATGATCAGTCACATGATCAGCGCCATTAAGTCACGTGATCACTACATGATAGTCATGTGATCAGTCCATGCTCAGTCACGGTATCAGTGCATGATCGGCCACGTGATCAGTGCATGATCTGTCACAAGATTAGTGTATGATCATCCACGTGATCAGTGCACGGGCAGTCATGTGATCAGTGCATGATATAGACGTGAACAGTGCATGATCAGTCTCGTGATCCGTGCATGATAGCCACGTGATCAGTGCATGATCAGTCACCTGATGGGTGTATGATCATTCACGTGACCTGTACATGGTAGCTACATGATCATTGCATGATCAGCCACGTGAGTAGTTCATGATAGCCACGTGATCACTGCATGATCAGTCACGTGATCAGTGCATGATCAGTCATGTGACCAGTACATGGTAGCTGCAGTGATCATTGCATGATCAGCCACGTGAGCAGTGCATGATAGCCACGTGATCAGTGCATGATCAGACACGAGATCAGTGCATGATCAGTCACGTGATCAGTGCATGACCAGCCACGTGATCAGTGCATGTCCAGCCACGTGATCAGTGTATGTCAGCCACGTGATCAGTGCATGATAGCCACGTGATCAGTGCATGATCAGTCACGTGATCAGTGCATGATCAGCCAGCAGTCAGTCATGATCAGCGTGATCAGTGCATGATCAGCCATGATCAGTGCATGATCAATTACGTGATCAGTGCATGATCATGTGACCAGTACATGGTAGCTCGTGATCATTGCCTGATCAGCCACATGATCAGTGCATGATAGCCACGTGATCAGTGCATGATAGCCACGTGATCAGTGCATGATCAGTCATGTGAGTGTGATCAGCCACGTGATCAGTGCATGATATCCGTGATCAGTGCATGAAGCCCGTGATCAGTGCATGAGCCACGGATCAGTGCATGATCAGTCACGTGATACATGTGTGATCAGCCACGTGATCAGTGCATGATGAGCCACGTGATCAGTGCAGGATCAATTACGTGATCAGTGCATGATCAGTCACGTGACCAGTACATGGTTGCTACGTGATCGTTGCATGATCAGCCACGTGAGCAGAGCATGATAGCCACGTGGTCAGTGCATGATCAGTCACGTGATCAGTACATGATCAGTCACGTGAACAGTGCATGATCATTTACGTGATCTTTGCATGATCAGTCACGTTACCAGTATATGGTTGCTACGTGATCATTCCGCATGCGAGCCACGTGAGCAGTGCATGATAGCCCGTGATGTGTGCATGAGTTACGTGAGCAGAGTATGATCAGCCACGTGATCAGTGCATGAGTGCCACGTGATCAGTGCATGATATGTCACGTGACAGGTGTGTGATCAGCCACGTGAACAGTGCATGTTCAGCCACGTGATCAGTGCATGATAGCCACGTGATCAGTGCATGATCAGTTACGTGAGCAGTGTATGATCAGCCACGTGATCAGTGCATGGTCAGAACCGTGAACAGTGTATGATCAGCCACGTGATCAGTGCATGATATCCAAGTGATCAGTGCATGATCATCACGTGATCAGTGTATGATCAGCCACGTGAACAGTGCATGCTCAGTCACGTGATCTGGGCCTGCTGAGCTGCGTGATTACTGTCTGCTCATCTGCTTGACAATTGCCAGCTGAGCTGCACGATTCCTGCCTGTCATCTGCTTGACAATTGCCAGCTGTGCTGCGTAATTCCTGCCTGCTCAGCTGCTGATTATTGCCAGCTGAGCAGCATGATTCCTCACACCTGAGTTCCATGATTATTGCCTGCTGACTGTTTGATTCGTGCCTACTCAGCTCTTTGTTTATTGCCTCCAGAGGCACATGATCAGTGTATGATAGCAAACATGATCAGCGCATGATCAGTCACATGATCAGCGCCATTAAATCACGTGATCACTACATGATAGTCATGTGATCAGTCCATGCTCAGTCACGGTATCAGTGCATGATCAGCCACGTGATCAGTGCATGATCTGTCACAAGATTAGTGTATGATCATCCACGTGATCAGTGCACAGGCAGTCATGTGATCAGTGCATGATATAGCGTGAACAGTGCATGATCAGTCTCGTGATCCGTGCATGATAGCCACGTGATCAGTGCATGATCAGTCACCTGATGGTGTATGATCATGATAGCCATGGTAGCTACATGATCATGCATGATCAGCCACGTGATCAGTGACCAATACATGATCGCTGCATGATATCGTGCATGATCATTTACGTGACCAGTACATGCCACGTGATCAGTGCATGATCACACGTGATCATTGCATGATCAGCCACGTGATCAGTGCATGATCAGGCACGATCAGTGCATGATCAGTGTATGTCCAGAAGTGATCAGTGCATGATAGCCACGTGATCAGTGCATGATCAGTCACGTGATCAGTGCATGATCAGTTATGATGTCAGTGTATGATCAGCCACGTGATCAGTGCATGATCAGCCACATGATCAGTGCATGATCAATTACGTGATCAGTGCATGATCAGTCACGTGACCAGTACATGGTAGCTCACGTGATCATTGCCTGATAGCATGCGTGATCAGTGCATGATCATCGTGATCAGTGCATGATAGCCACGTGATCATTGCATGATCAGTCATGTGATCGTGTGTGATCAGCCACGTGATCAGTGCATGATATCCGTGATCAGTGCATGACAGCCACGTGATCAGTGCATGAGCCACAGGATCAGTGCATGATCAGTCACGTGATACATGTGTGATCAGCCACGTGATCAGTGCATGATGAGCCGTGATCAGTGCAGGATCAGTTACGTGATCAGTGCATGATCAGTCACGTGACCAGTACATGGTTGCTACGTGATTTATGATCAGCCACGTGAGCAGAGCATGATAGCCACGTGGTCAGTGCATGATCAGTCACGTGATCAGTACATGATCAGTCACGTGAACTGTGCATGATCAGTGCGTTACCAGTATATGGTTGCTACGTGATCATTCCATGACGAGCCACGTGAGCAGTGCAATGCCACGTGATGTGTGCATGAGTTACGTGAGCAGAGTATGATCAGCCACGTGATCAGTGCATGAGTGCCACGTGATCAGTGCATGATATGTCACGTGACAGGTGTGTGATCAGCCACATGAACAGTGCATGTTCAGCCACGTGATCAGTGCATGATAGCCACGTGATCAGTGCATGATCAGTTACGTGAGCAGTATGATCAGCCACGTGATCAGTGCATGGTCAGACACGTGAACAGTGTATGATCAACCACGTGATCAGTGCATGATATCCAAGTGATCAGTGCATGATCATCACGTGATCAGTGTATGATCAGCCACGTGAATAGTGCGTGCTCAGTCACGTGATAAGGGCCTGCTGAGCTGCGTGATTACTGTCTGCTCATCTGCTTGACAATTTCTAGCTGAGCTGCACGATTCCTGCCTGTCATCTGCTTGACAATTGCCAGCTGTGCTGCGTAATTCCTGCCTGCTCAGCTGCTTGATTATTGCCAGCTGAGCAGCATGATTCCTCACACCTGTGTTCCATGATTATTGCCTGCTGACTGTTTGATTCGTACCTACTCAGCTCTTTGTTTATTGCCTCCAGAGGCACATGATCAGTGTATGATAGCAAACATGATCAGCGCATGATCAGTCACATGATCAGCGCCATTAAGTCACGTGATCACTACATGATAGTCATGTGATCAGTCCATGCTCAGTCACGTTCAGTGCATGATCAGCCACGTGATCAGTGCATGATCTGTCACAAGATTAGTGTATGATCATCCACGTGATCAGTGCACGGGCAGTCATGTGATCAGTGCATGATATAGACGTGAACAGTGCATGATCAGTCCGTGATCAGTGCATGATAGCCACGTGATCAGTGCATGATCAGTCACCTGATGGGTGTATGCATGTCACGTGACCACCTGTGCATGTGCTACCATGATCATTGCATGATCAGCCACGTGGTAGTTCATGATAGCCATGATCACTGCATGATCATCACGTGATCAGTGCATGATCAGTCATGCATTGACCAAGTACCAGTAGCTGCGTGATCATGGCATGATCAGCGTGAGTGCAATGTACGTGATCAGTGCATGATCAATCACGTGATCAGTGCATGATCATACGTGATCAGTGCATGATCAGCCACGTGATCAGTGCATGATCCAGGCGTGATCAGTGTATGTCCAGCCAGTGATCAGTGCATGATAGCCACGTGATCAGTGCATGAGTCACGTGATCAGTGCATGATCAGTTACGTGATCAGTGTATGATCAGCCAGTGATCAGTGCATGATCAGCCGTGATCAGTGCATGATCAGTACGTGATCAGTGCATGATCAGTCACGTGACCAGTGCATGGTAGCACGTGATCATTGCATGATCAGCACGTGATCAGTGCATGATAGCCACGTGATCAGTGCATGATAGCCACGTGATCAGTGCATGATCAGTCACGTGATACGTGTGTGATCAGCCACGTGATCAGTGCATGATATCCACGTGATCAGTGCATGGCAGCCACGTCAGTGCATGATACCCGCGGGATCAGTGCATGATCAGTCCGTGATCATGTGTGATCAGTCACGTGATCAGTGTGATGATGCCATGATCAGTTGGATCAGTTACAGTGATCAGTGCATGATCAGTCACGTGACCAGTACATGGTAGCTACGTGATCGTTGCATGATCAGCCACGTGAGCAGAGCATGATAGCCACGTGGTCAGTGCATGATCAGTCACGTGATCAGTACATGATCAGTCACGTGACCAGTGCATGATCATTTGCGTGATCTTTGCATGATCAGTCACGTGCCAGTATATGGTTGCTACGTGATCATTCCATGACAGCCACGTGAGCAGTGCATGATAGCCACGTGATGTGTGCATGAGTCACGTGAGCAGAGTATGATGCCACGTGATCAGTGCATGAGTGCCGTGATCAGTGCATGATATGTCACGTGACAGGTGTGTGATCAGCCGTGAACAGTGCATGTTCAGCCATGATCAGTGCATGATAGCCACGTGATCAGTGCATGATCAGTTACGTGAGCAGTGTATGATCAGCCACGTGATCAGTGCATGGTCCGACACGTGAACAGTGTATGATCAGCCACGTGATCAGTGCATGATATCCAAGTGATCAGTGCATGATCATCACGTGATCAGTGTATGATCAGCCACGTGAACAGTGCATGCTCAGTCACGTGATCTGGGCCTGCTGAGCTGCGTGATTACTGTCTGCTCATCTGCTTGACAATTGCCAGCTGGGCTGCACGATTCCTGCCTGTCATCTGCTTGACAATTGCCAGCTGTGCTGCGTAATTCCTGCCTGCTCAGCTGCTTGATTATTGCCAGCTGAGCAGCATGATTCCTCACTGAGTTCCATGATTATTGCCTGCTGACTGTTTGATTCGTGCCTACTCAGCTCTTTGTTTATTGCCTCCAGAGGCACATGATCAGTGTATGATAGCAAACATGATCAGCGCATGATCAGTCACATGATCAGCGCCATTAAGTCACGTGATCACTACATGATAGTCATGTGATCAGTCCATGCTCAGTCACGGTATCAGTGCATGATCAGCCACGTGATCAGTGCATGATCTGTCACAAGATTAGTGTATGATCATCCGTGATCAGTGCGGGCAGTCATGTGATCAGTGCATGATATAGGCGTGAACAGTGCATGATCAGTCTCGTGATCCGTGCATGATAGCCACGTGATCAGTGCATGATCAGTCACCTGATGGGTGTATGATCATTCACGTGACCTGTCCATGGTAGCTACATGATCATTGCATGATCAGCCACGTGAGTAGTTCATGATAGCCACGTGATCACTGCATGATCAGTCACGTGATCAGTGCATGATCAGTCATGTGACCAGTACATGGTAGCTGCGTGATCATGGCATGATCAGCCACGTGAGCAGTGCATGATAGCCACGTGATCAGTGCATGATCAGTCGAGATCAGTGCATGATCAGTCACGTGATCAGTGCATGATCAGCCACGTGATCAGTGCATGACCAGCACGTGATCAGTGTATGTCCAGCCAAGTGATCAGTGCATGATAGCCACGTGATCAGTGCATGATCAGTCACGTGATCAGTGCATGATCAGTCATGTGATCAGTGTATGATCAGCCACGTGATCAGTGCATGATGCACATGTCAGTGCATGATCAGTGCGTGATCAGTGCATGATCAGTCACGTGACCAGTGTGGTAGCTCGTGATCATTGCCTGATCAGCCATGATCAGTGCATGATAGCCACGTGATCAGTGCATTAGCCACGTGTCATGCAGCCATGATCAGTGATCAGTGTGTGATCAGCCGCAGTGGATATCCCGTGATCAGTGCATGCAGCCACGTGATCAGTGCATGAGAGCCGCGGGATCAGTGCATGATCAGTCACGTGATACATGTGATCAGCCACGTGATCAGTGCATGATGAGCCACGTGATCAGTGCAGGATCAATTCGTGATCAGTGCATGATCAGTCACGTGACCAGTACATGGTTGTACGTGATCGTTGCATGATCAGCCATGAGCAGAGCATGTACCACGTGGTCAGTGCATGATCAGTCGTGATCAGTACATGATCAGTCACGTGAACAGTGCATGATCATTCGTGATCTGCATGATCAGTCACGTTACCAGTATATGGTTGCTACGTGATCATGTCCATGACAGCCACGTGAGCAGTGCATGATAACCACGTGATGTGTGCATGAGTTCGTGAGCAGTATGATCAGCCACGTGATCAGTGCATGAGTGCACGTGATCAGTGCATGATATGTCACGTGACAGGTGTGTGATCAGCCGTGAACAGTGCATGTTCAGCGTGATCAGTGCATGATAGCCACGTGATCAGTGCATGATCAGTTACGTGAGCAGTGTATGATCAGCGTGATCAGTGCATGGTCAGACACGTGGTGTATGATCAGCCACGTGATCAGTGCATGATATCCAAGTGATCAGTACATGATCATCACGTGATCAGTGTATGATCAGCCGTGAACAGTGCATGCTCAGTCACGTGATCAGGCCTGCTGAGCTGCGTGATTACTGTCTGCTCATCTGTTGACAATGCCAGCTGAGCTGCCGATTCTGCCTGTCATCTGCTTGATCATTGATTGTGCCAGCTTTGAGCAGCATGATTCCTCACACCTGTGTTCCATGATTATGCCTGCTGACTGTTCGATTCGTGCCTCTCAGCTCTTTGTATGCCTCCAGAGGCACATGATCAGTGTATGATAGCAAACGATCAGTGCATGATCAGTCATGATCAGCGCCATTAAGTCACGTGATCACTACATGATGTCATGTGATCAGTCCATGCTCATCACGGTATCAGTGCATGATCAGCCACGTGACCAGTGCATGATCTGCACAAGATTATGTGATCATCCGTGATCAGTGCATGCGGGCAGTCATGTGATCAGTGCATGATATAGACGTGAACAGTGCATGATCAGTCATTGATCAGTGCATGAGCCACGTGATCAGTGCATGATCAGTCACGTGATGGGTGTATGATCAGTCACGTGACCTGTACATGGTAGCTACGATCATTGCATGATCAGCCACGTGAGTAGTCATGATAGCGTGATCACTGCATGATCAGTCACGTGATCAGTGCATGATCAGTCACGTGACCAGTACATGTAGCTACGTGATCAGTGCATGATCAGCCACGTGATCAGTGCATGATAGCCACGTGATCAGTGCATGATCAGAACGTGATCAGTGCATGATCAGTCACGTGATCAGTGCATGTCATGCGTGATCAGTGCATGACCGTAGTCAGTGTATGTCAGCCACGTGATCAGTGCAATGTACGTGATCAGTGCATGATCATTCGTGATCAGTGCATGATCAGTTACGTGATCAGTGCATGATCAGCGTGATCAGTGCGATCAGTCAGTCAGTGCGATCATTGTGATCAGTGCATGATCAGTCGCATGTGGTATGGTAGCTACGTGATCATTGATCAGCACGTGATCAGTGCATGATAGCCACGTGATCAGTGCATGATAGCCACGTGATCAGTGCATGATCAGTCATGTGATACGTGTGTGATCAGCGTGATCAGTGCATGATATCCGCGTGATCAGTGCATGACAGCCGCGTGATCAGTGCATGAGAGCCCGTGATCAGTGCATGATCAGCGTGATACATGTGTGATCAGCAGTGATCAGTGCATGATGAGCCACGTGATCAGTGCATGATCGTGTCAGTGCGATCAGTCACGTGACCAGTACATGGTTGCTCGTGATCGTTGCATGATCAGCCGTGACAGAGCATGATAGCCGTGGTCAGTGCATGATCAGTGCGTGATCAGTACATGATCAGTCACGTGAACGGTGCATGATCATTTACGTGATCTGCATGATGTCCGCATTACCAGTATATGGTAACTCGTGATCATTCCGCATGACGAGCCACGTGAGCAGTGCATGATAGCCACGTGATGTGTGCATGAGTTACGTGAGCAGAGTATGATCAGCCACGTGATCAGTGCATGAGTGCCACGTGATCAGTGCATGATATGTCATGACAGGTGTGATCAGCCACGTGAACAGTGCATGTTCAGCCACGTGATCAGTGCATGATAGCCATGATCAGTGCATGATCAGTTACGTGAGCAGTGTATGATCAGCCACGTGATCAGTGCATGGTCAGACACGTGAACAGTGTATGATCAGACACGTGATCAGTGCATGATATCCAAGTGATCAGTGCATGATCATCACGTGATCAGTGTATGATCAGCCACGTGAACAGTGCATGCTCAGTCACGTGATCAGGGCCTGCTGAGCTGCGTGATTACTGTCTGCTCATCTGCTTGACAATTTAGCTGAGCTGCACGATTCCTGCCTGTCATCTGTGACAATTGCCAGCTGTGCTGCGTAATTCCTGCCTGCAGCTGCTTGATTATTGCCAGCTGAGCAGCATGATTCCTCACTGTA